>NW_027094458.1:0-94261 GCF_029207755.1 Chamaea fasciata
TGACACCAAGGGGACATCCAGAGCACCCCAGGGACAGCCAGGGCACCCCCAGGGACACCGAAGGAACACCCTGGGAACCCCCAGGGACACCAAGGGGACCCCCAGGGACACTTAGGGGACAGGCAGGGCATTCCCAGGGACACTGACGGGACAGCCAGGGCACCCCCAGAGACCCCTAGGGGACAGCCAGGGCACTCCCAGGGACACTCTGGGCACCCACAGGGACACCTAGGGGACAGCCAGGGCACACCAGGGACACCCAGGGCACCCCCAGGGACACCTAGGGGACCTCCAGGGCACCCCCAGGGCACCCCCAGGGCCACCTAGGGGACAGCCAGGGCACCCCCAGGGACACCTAGGGGACAGCCAGGGCACCCCAGGCACACCCAGGGCTCTCCCAGGGACACCTAGGGGACAGCCAGGGCACCCCCAGGGACACGTAGAAGACAGCCAGGGCAACCCCAGGGACACCTAGGGGACAGCCAGGGCACCCCCAGGGACACCTAGGGGACAGCCAGGGCACTCCAGAGACAGCCAGGGCACCCCCAGGGACACCTAGGGGACAGCCAGGGCACCCCAGGGACAGCCAGAGCACCCCCAGGGACACCAAGGGCACAGCCAGGGCACCCTAGGGACAGCCAGGGCAACGCCAGGGACACCTAGGGGACAGCCAGGGCATCCCCAGGGACACCCAGGGCACCCCCAGGGACACCTAGAGGACAGCCAGGGCACCCCTAGGGACACCCAGGGCACCTACAGGGACACCTAGAGGACAGCCAGGGCACCCCCAGGGACACCTAGGGGACAGGCAGGGCACCCCCAGGGACACCTAGGGGACAGCCAGGGCCCCCCCAGGGACAACTAGGGGACAGCCAGGGCACTCCAGGGACACCCAGGGCACCCCCAGGGACACCTAGGGGACAGCCAGGGCACCCTAAAGTCAGCCAGGGAACCCCCGGGACACATAGGGGACAGGCAGGGCACCCCCAGGGACACCGAGGGGAAAGCCAGGGCACCCCCAGGGACACCGAGGGGAAGGCAGGACACCCCCAGGGACACCTAGGGGACAGCCAGGGCACTCCCAGGGACACTCTGGGCACCCCCAGGGACACCTAGGGGACAGCCAGGGCACCCTAGGGACCGCCAGGGCACCCCCAGGGACGCCCAGGGCACCCCCAGGGACACGAAGGGGACAGCCAGGGCACCCCCAGAGACCCCTAAGGGACAGCCAGGGCACCCCAGGGACACCCAGGGCACCCCCAGGGACACCAAGGGGACAGCCAGGGCACCCCCAGGGACACCCAGGGCACCCCCAGGGACACCTAGGGGACAGGCAGGGCACCCTAAAGACAGCAAGGGCACCCCCAGGGACACATAGGGGACAGGCAGGGCACCCCCAGGGACACCGAGGGGATGGCCAGGGCACCCCCAGGGACACCGAGGGGAAGGCAGGACACCCTTAGGGACACCTAGGGGACAGCCAGGGCACCCCCAGGGACATTTAGGGGACAGACAGGGCACTCTAGGGACACCCAGGGCACCCCCAGGGACACCTAGGGGAGAGGCCGAGCACCCCCAGGGACACCTAGGGGACAGGCAGGGCACCCCCAGGGACACTGACGGGACAGCCAGGGCACCCCCAGAGACCCCTAGGGGACAGCCAGGGCACTCCCAGGGACACTCTGGGCACCCACAGGGACACCTTGAAGACAGCCAGGGCACCTCAGGGACATCCAGGGCACCCCCAGGGACACCTAGGGGACAGCCAGGGCACCCTAGGGACCGCCAGGGCACCCCCAGGGACACCGAGGGCACCCCCAGGGACACGAAGGGGACAGCCAGGGCACCCCCAGGGACACCTAGGGGACAGCCAGGGACCCCCAGGGACACCCAGGGCACCCCCAGGGACACCTAGGGAACAGCCAGGGCATCCCCAGGGACACCCAGGGCACCCCCAGGGACACCTAGAGGACAGCCAGGGCACCCCCAGTGACACCTAGGGGACAGCCAGGGCACCCCCAGGGACACCTAGGGGACAGCCAGGGCACTCCAGAGACAGCCAGGGCACTCCCAGGGACACCTAGGGGACAGCCAGGGCACCCGAGGGACAGCCAGAGCACCCCCAGGGACACCAAGGGCACAGCCAGGGCACCCTAGGGACACCCAGCGCACCCCCAGGGACACCTAGGGAACAGCCAGGGCATCCCCAGGGACACCCAGGGCACCCCCAGGGACACCTAGAGGACAGCCAGGGCATCCCCAGGGACACCTAGGGGACAGGCAGGGCACCCCCAGGGACACCTAGGGGACAGCCAGGGCCCCCCCAGGGACAACTAGGGGACAGCCAGGGCACCCCAGGGACAGCCAGGGCACCCCCAGGGACACCGAGAGGACAGCCAGGGCACCCCCAGTGACACCTAGGGGACAGCCAGGGACCCCCAGGGACACCCAGGGCACCCCCAGGGACACCCAGGGCACCCCGAACGACACCTAGGGGACAGGCAGGGCACACCCAGGGACACCTAGGGGACAGCCAGGGCACCCTAAAGACAGCCAGGTCACCCCCAGGGACACCAAGGGGACAGGCAGGGCACCCCCAGGGACACCGAGGGGAAAGCCAGGGCACTCCCAGGGACATTTAGGGGACAGCCAGGGCACTCCAGGGACACCCAGGGCACCCCCAGGGACGCCTAGGGGAAAGCCAGGGCAGCCCCAGGGACACCTAGTGGACAGCCAGGGCATCCCCAGGGACACCCAGGTCACCCCCAGGGACACCTAGGGGACAGCCAGGGCACCCCCAGGGACACCTAGGGGACAGGCAGGGCACCCCCAAGGCACCCCAGCGACACCTAGGGCTTTCCCAGGGACACCAAGGGGACAGCCAGGTCACCCCAGGGACACCAAGGGCACAGCCAGGGCACCCCCAGGGACACCTAGGGGACAGCCAGGGCACGCCAGGGACACCCAGGGCACCCCCTGGGACACCAAGGGGACAGACAGGGCACCCCCAGGGACACCTAGGGGATAGACAGCGCCCCTCCAGGGACACCCAGGGCACCCCCAGGGACATCTAGGGGACAGGCAGGGCACCCCCAGGGACACCGAGGGGAAAGCCAGGGCACCCCCAGGGACGCCTAGGGGAAGGCAGGACACACTCAGTGACACCTAGGGGACAGCCAGGGTACCCCCAGGGACATTTAGGGGACAGCCAGGGCACTCCAGGGACACCCAGGGCACCCCCAGGGACACCTAGGGGACAGCCAGGGAACCCCCAGGGACACCTAGGGGACAGGCAGGGCACCCCCAGGGACACAGACGGGACAGCCAGGGCACCCCCAGAGACCCCTAAGGGACAGCCAGGGCACCCCAGGGACACCCAGGGCACCCCCAGGGACACCAAGGGGACAGCCAGGGCACCCCAGGGACACCCAGGGCACCCCCAGGGACACCTAGGGGACAGGCAGGGCACCCTAAAGACAGCCAGGGCACCCCCAGGGACACATAGGGTTCAGGCAGGGCACCCCCAGGGACACCGAGGGGATGGCCAGGGCACCCCCAGGGACACCGAGGGGAAGGCAGGACACCCCCAGGGACACCTAGGGGACAGCCAGGGCACCCCCAGGGACATTTAGGGGACAGACAGGGCACTCCAGGGACACCCAGGGCACCCCCAGGGACACCTAGGGGAGAGGCCGAGCACCCCCAGGGACACCTAGGGGACAGGCAGGGCACCCCCAGGGACACTGACGGGACAGCCAGGGCACCCCCAGAGACCCCTAGGGGACAGCCAGGGCACTCCCAGGGACACTCTGGGCACCCACAGGGACACCTTGAAGACAGCCAGGGCACCTCAGGGACATCCAGGGCACCCCCAGGGACACCTAGGGGACAGCCAGGGCACCCTAGGGACCGCCAGGGCACCCCCAGGGACACCGAGGGCACCCCCAGGGACACGAAGGGGACAGCCAGGGCACCCCCAGGGACACCTAGGGGACAGCCAGGGACCCCCAGGGACACCCAGGGCACCCCCAGGGACACCTAGGGAACAGCCAGGGCATCCCCAGTGACACCCAGGGCACCCCCAGGGACACCTAGAGGACAGCCAGGGCACCCCCAGTGACACCTAGGGGACAGCCAGGGCACCCCCAGGGACACCTAGGGGACAGCCAGGTCACTCCAGAGACAGCCAGGGCACTCCCAGGGACACCTAGGGGACAGCCAGGGCACCCGAGGGACAGCCAGAGCACCCCCAGGGACACCAAGGGCACAGCCAGGGCACCCTAGGGACACCCAGCGCACCCCCAGGGACACCTAGGGAACAGCCAGGGCATCCCCAGAAACACCCAGGGCACCCCCAGGGACACCTAGAGGACAGCCAGGGCATCCCCAGGGACACCTAGGGGACAGGCAGGGCACCCCCAGGGACACCTAGGGGACAGCCAGGGCCCCCCCAGGGACAACTAGGGGACAGCCAGGGCACCCCAGGGACACCCAGGGCACCCCCAGGGACACTTAGGGGACAGCCAGGGCACCCCCAGGGACACCTAGGGGACAGCCAGGGCACCCCAGGCACACCCAGGGCACCCCCAGGGACACCTAGGGGACAGCCAGGGCACCCTAGGCACACCCAGAGCACCCCCAGGGACACCTAGGGGACAGCCATGCCACCCTAGGGACAGCCAGGGCACCCCCAAGGACACCTAAGGGACACGCAGGGAACCCCCAGGGACACCTAGGGGACAGCCAGGGCATCCCCAGGGACACCCAGGGCACCCCCAGGGACACCAAGGGGACAGCAAGGGCACCCCCAGGGACACCTAAGGGACACCCTGGGCACCCCCAGGGACACCAAGGGGACGCCCAGGGACACCTAGGGGACAGCCAGGGCACCTCAGGGACAGCGAGGGCACCCCCAGGGACACCTAGGGGACAGCCAGGTCAGCCCAGGGACACTCAGGGCACCCCCAGGGAAACCTAGGGGACAGCCAGCGAACCCCAGGGACAAGTTCGGGACAGCCAGGGAACCCCACTGACACCCTGTGCACCCCCAGGGACACCCAGGGCCCCCCCAGGGACACCTAGGGGACAGCCAGGGCACCCTAGGGACACCCTAGCCACCCCCAGGGACACCTAGGGGACAGCCAGGGAACCCGAGGGACAGCCAGGGAACCCCCAGGGACACCTAGAGGACAGGAAGGGCACCCCGAGGGACACCTAGGGGACAGCCAGGGCCCCCCCAGGGACACCAAGGGGACAGCCAGGGCACACCAGGGACAGCCAGGGCCCCCCCAGGGACACCGAGGGGAAAGCCAGGGCACCCCCAGGGACATTTAGGGGACAGCCACGGCACTCCAGGGACACCCAGGTCACCCCCAGGGACACCTAGGGGACAGCCAGGGCACCCCCAGGGACACCTAGTGGACAGGCAGGGCACCCCAGGGACACCTAGGGGACAGCCAGGGCCCCCCCAGGGACACCTAGGGGACAGGCAGGGCACCCCCAGGGACACCGAGGGGACAGCCAGGGCACCCCAAGGGACACCTAGAGGACAGGCAGGGCACCCCCAGGGCACCCCAGGGACACCAAGGGGACAGCCAGAGCACCCCAAGGACAGCCAGGGCACCCCCAGGGACACCGAGGGGACAGCCAGGGCACCCCAGGGACACCCAGGGCACCCCCAGGGACACGGAGGGGACAGCCAGGGCACCCCCAGGGACACCTAGGGCAAGGCAGGACACCCCCAGGGACACCTAGGGGACAGGCAGGGCACCTCCAGGGACAGGCAGGGTACCCCCAGGGACACCTAGGGACAGTTAGGGCACCCCAGGGACACCTAGGGGACAGCCAGGGCACCCTAGGGACAGCCAGGGCACCCCGAGGGACACCTAAGGGACACCCTGGGCACCCCCAGTGACACCAAGGGGACGCCCAGGGACACCTAGGGGACAGGCAGGGCACCCCCAGGGACACCGAGGGGAAAGCCAGGGCACCCCCAGGGACGCCAAGGGGAAGGCAGGACACCCTCAGTGACACCTAGGGGACAGCCAGGGCACCCCCAGGGACATTTAGGGGACAGCCAGGGCACTCCAGGGACACCCAGGGCACCCCCAGGGACACCTAGGGGACAGGCAAGGAACCCCCAGGGACACCTAGGGGACAGGCAGGGCACCCCCAGAGACACTGACGGGACAGCTAGGGCACCCCCAGAGACCCCTAGGGGACAGCCAGGGCACCCCAGGGACACCCAGGGCACCCCCAGGGACACCAAGGCGACAGCCAGGCCATCCCAGGGACGCCCAGGGCACCCCCAGGGACACCTAGAAGACAGGCAGGGCACCCCCAGGGACACCCAGGGCACCCCGAACGACACCTAGGGGACAGGCAGGGCACACCCAGGGACACCTAGGGGACAGCCAGGGCACCCTAAAGACAGCCAGGTCACCCCCAGGGACACCAAGGGGACAGGCAGGGCACCCCCAGGGACACCGAGGGGAAAGCCAGGGCACTCCCAGGGACATTTAGGGGACAGCCAGGGCACTCCAGGGACACCCAGGGCACCCCCAGGGACGCCTAGGGGAAAGCCAGGGCAGCCCCAGGGACACCTAGTGGACAGCCAGGGCATCCCCAGGGACACCCAGGTCACCCCCAGGGACACCTAGGGGACAGCCAGGGCACCCCCAGGGACACCTAGGGGACAGGCAGGGCACCCCCAAGGCACCCCAGCGACACCTAGGGCTTTCCCAGGGACACCAAGGGGACAGCCAGGTCACCCCAGGGACACCAAGGGCACAGCCAGGGCACCCCCAGGGACACCTAGGGGACAGCCAGGGCACGCCAGGGACACCCAGGGCACCCCCTGGGACACCAAGGGGACAGACAGGGCACCCCCAGGGACACCTAGGGGATAGACAGCGCCCCTCCAGGGACACCCAGGGCACCCCCAGGGACATCTAGGGGACAGGCAGGGCACCCCCAGGGACACCGAGGGGAAAGCCAGGGCACCCCCAGGGACGCCTAGGGGAAGGCAGGACACACTCAGTGACACCTAGGGGACAGCCAGGGTACCCCCAGGGACATTTAGGGGACAGCCAGGGCACTCCAGGGACACCCAGGGCACCCCCAGGGACACCTAGGGGACAGCCAGGGAACCCCCAGGGACACCTAGGGGACAGGCAGGGCACCCCCAGGGACACAGACGGGACAGCCAGGGCACCCCCAGAGACCCCTAAGGGACAGCCAGGGCACCCCAGGGACACCCAGGGCACCCCCAGGGACACCAAGGGGACAGCCAGGGCACCCCAGGGACACCCAGGGCACCCCCAGGGACACCTAGGGGACAGGCAGGGCACCCTAAAGACAGCCAGGGCACCCCCAGGGACACATAGGGGACAGGCAGGGCACCCCCAGGGACACCGAGGGGATGGCCAGGGCACCCCCAGGGACACCGAGGGGAAGGCAGGACACCCCCAGGGACACCTAGGGGACAGCCAGGGCACCCCCAGGGACATTTAGGGGACAGACAGGGCACTCCAGGGACACCCAGGGCACCCCCAGGGACACCTAGGGGAGAGGCCGAGCACCCCCAGGGACACCTAGGGGACAGGCAGGGCACCCCCAGGGACACTGACGGGACAGCCAGGGCACCCCCAGAGACCCCTAGGGGACAGCCAGGGCACTCCCAGGGACACTCTGGGCACCCACAGGGACACCTTGAAGACAGCCAGGGCACCTCAGGGACATCCAGGGCACCCCCAGGGACACCTAGGGGACAGCCAGGGCACCCTAGGGACCGCCAGGGCACCCCCAGGGACACCGAGGGCACCCCCAGGGACACGAAGGGGACAGCCAGGGCACCCCCAGGGACACCTAGGGGACAGCCAGGGACCCCCAGGGACACCCAGGGCACCCCCAGGGACACCTAGGGAACAGCCAGGGCATCCCCAGTGACACCCAGGGCACCCCCAGGGACACCTAGAGGACAGCCAGGGCACCCCCAGTGACACCTAGGGGACAGCCAGGGCACCCCCAGGGACACCTAGGGGACAGCCAGGTCACTCCAGAGACAGCCAGGGCACTCCCAGGGACACCTAGGGGACAGCCAGGGCACCCGAGGGACAGCCAGAGCACCCCCAGGGACACCAAGGGCACAGCCAGGGCACCCTAGGGACACCCAGCGCACCCCCAGGGACACCTAGGGAACAGCCAGGGCATCCCCAGGGACACCCAGGGCACCCCCAGGGACACCTAGAGGACAGCCAGGGCATCCCCAGGGACACCTAGGGGACAGGCAGGGCACCCCCAGGGACACCTAGGGGACAGCCAGGGCCCCCCCAGGGACAACTAGGGGACAGCCAGGGCACCCCAGGGACACCCAGGGCACCCCCAGGGACACTTAGGGGACAGCCAGGGCACCCCCAGGGACACCTAGGGGACAGCCAGGGCACCCCAGGCACACCCAGGGCACCCCCAGGGACACCTAGGGGACAGCCAGGGCACCCTAGGCACACCCAGAGCACCCCCAGGGACACCTAGGGGACAGCCATGCCACCCTAGGGACAGCCAGGGCACCCCCAAGGACACCTAAGGGACACGCAGGGAACCCCCAGGGACACCTAGGGGACAGCCAGGGCATCCCCAGGGACACCCAGGGCACCCCCAGGGACACCAAGGGGACAGCAAGGGCACCCCCAGGGACACCTAAGGGACACCCTGGGCACCCCCAGGGACACCAAGGGGACGCCCAGGGACACCTAGGGGACAGCCAGGGCACCTCAGGGACAGCGAGGGCACCCCCAGGGACACCTAGGGGACAGCCAGGTCAGCCCAGGGACACTCAGGGCACCCCCAGGGAAACCTAGGGGACAGCCAGCGAACCCCAGGGACAAGTTCGGGACAGCCAGGGAACCCCACTGACACCCTGTGCACCCCCAGGGACACCCAGGGCCCCCCCAGGGACACCTAGGGGACAGCCAGGGCACCCTAGGGACACCCTAGCCACCCCCAGGGACACCTAGGGGACAGCCAGGGAACCCGAGGGACAGCCAGGGAACCCCCAGGGACACCTAGAGGACAGGAAGGGCACCCCGAGGGACACCTAGGGGACAGCCAGGGCCCCCCCAGGGACACCAAGGGGACAGCCAGGGCACACCAGGGACAGCCAGGGCCCCCCCAGGGACACCGAGGGGAAAGCCAGGGCACCCCCAGGGACATTTAGGGGACAGCCACGGCACTCCAGGGACACCCAGGTCACCCCCAGGGACACCTAGGGGACAGCCAGGGCACCCCCAGGGACACCTAGTGGACAGGCAGGGCACCCCAGGGACACCTAGGGGACAGCCAGGGCCCCCCCAGGGACACCTAGGGGACAGGCAGGGCACCCCCAGGGACACCGAGGGGACAGCCAGGGCACCCCAAGGGACACCTAGAGGACAGGCAGGGCACCCCCAGGGCACCCCAGGGACACCAAGGGGACAGCCAGAGCACCCCAAGGACAGCCAGGGCACCCCCAGGGACACCGAGGGCACAGCCAGGGCACCCTAGGGACAGCCAGGGCACCCCCAGGGACACCTAGGGGACAGCCAGGGCACCCCAGGGACACCCAGGGCACCCCCAGGGACACGGAGGGGACAGCCAGGGCACCCCCAGGGACACCTAGGGCAAGGCAGGACACCGCCAGGGACACCTAGGCGACAGGCAGGGCACCTCCAGGGACAGCCAGGGTACCCCCAGGGACACCTAGGGACAGTCAGGGCACCCCAGGGACACCTAGGGGACAGCCAGGGCACCCTAGGGACAGCCAGGGCACCCCGAGGGACACCTAAGTGACAGCCAGGGCACCCCAGGGACATCGAGGGACAGCCAGGAACCCCCTGGGACAGCCAGCTCACCCCCACCGCCGCCTCCACCTCCAGGAGCTATCAAAACCCTCCTCAGGTTCTTTGATGCCTCAAATGGGCCGCCCAAGCCTCCCGAATACCCCCCAAAGCACCCAAAGCAGCCCCCAGGACGCCCCCCAGACCCCCCACAACCCAAAACCCCCCTCCACGACAACTCAGGACCCCCAGGATCCCCCCAAATCCGCGCCCCCCTCACCCTGAGGTCCCGTTTGAGCCGCTCCACGTTGCGGACAGGCACCAGCTCATCAAGCCCCAAGCACCAACACCTGCGGGACTGGGATGGACTGAGAGCACTGGGAGGGTGACCAGAGAAACCTGGGATGGACAAAGAGTGGACTGGGATGAACTGGGATGAACTGGCAGGCGTGTGGGGGTCCATGGTGGCCACTCGGTGCCTTACTGGTCTATACTGGGATGGGTCGGATGGCCCCAGGGGAGGGGGTGAGGCCACAATGGTCCAGACTGGGAGGGGAGTCACCATGGCGCCGGAGGCGGAGTCGAGGATACGAGCGAGGCAAGGACACCTAGGGGACAGCCAGGGCAACCCAGGGACACAAGGGCCCCCCCAGAGACACCTAGGGGACAGCCAGGGAACCCCAGGGACACCCAGGGCACGCCCAGGGACACCCTGTGCACGCCCAGGGACACCCAGGGCACACCCAGGGACACCTAGGGGACAGCCAGGGAACCCCAGGGACACCCTGGGCACCCCCAGGGACACCTAGGGGACAGCCAGGGCCCCCCCAGGGACACCTAGGGGACAGCCAGGGCACTCCAGGGACAGCCAGGGCACCCCCAGGGCCACCTAGGGGACAGCCAGGGCACCCCCAGGGACACCAAGGGGACCCCCAGGGACACCTAGGGGACAGCCAGGGCACCTACAGGGACACCTAGGGGACAGCCAGGGCACCCCAGGGACAGCGAGGGCACCCCCAGGGACACCTAGGGGACAGCCAGGGCAGCCCAGGGACACTCAGGGCACCCCCAGGGAAACCTAGGGGACAGCCAGGGAACCCCAGGGACAAGTACGGGACAGCCAGGGAACCCCACTGACACCCTGTGCACCCCCAGGGACACCCAGGGCCCCCCCAGGGACACCTAGGGGACGGCCAGGGAACCCCAGGGACACCCTAGCCACCCCCAGGGACACCTAGGGGACAGCCAGGGAACCCGAGGGACAGCCAGGGAACCCCCAGGGACACCTAGAGGACAGGAAGGGCACCCCCAGGGACACCTAGGGGACAGCCAGGGCACTCCAGGGACAGCCAGGGCACCCCCAGGGCACCCTAGGGACAGCCAGGGCACCCCCAGGGACACCTAGGGGACAGGCAAGGAACCCCCAGGGACACCTAGGGGACAGGCAGGGCACCCCCAGAGACACTGACGGGACAGCTAGGGCACCCCCAGAGACCCCTAGGGGACAGCCAGGGCACCCCAGGGACACCCAGGGCACCCCCAGGGACACCAAGGCGACAGCCAGGCCATCCCAGGGACGCCCAGGGCACCCCCAGGGACACCTAGAAGACAGGCAGGGCACCCCCAGGGACACCCAGGGCACCCCGAACGACACCTAGGGGACAGGCAGGGCACACCCAGGGACACCTAGGGGACAGCCAGGGCACCCTAAAGACAGCCAGGTCACCCCCAGGGACACCAAGGGGACAGGCAGGGCACCCCCAGGGACACCGAGGGGAAAGCCAGGGCACTCCCAGGGACATTTAGGGGACAGCCAGGGCACTCCAGGGACACCCAGGGCACCCCCAGGGACGCCTAGGGGAAAGCCAGGGCAGCCCCAGGGACACCTAGTGGACAGCCAGGGCATCCCCAGGGACACCCAGGTCACCCCCAGGGACACCTAGGGGACAGCCAGGGCACCCCCAGGGACACCGAGGGGACAGGCAGGGCACCCCCAAGGCACCCCAGCGACACCTAGGGCTTTCCCAGGGACACCAAGGGGACAGCCAGGTCACCCCAGGGACACCAAGGGCACAGCCAGGGCACCCCCAGGGACACCTAGGGGACAGCCAGGGCACGCCAGGGACACCCAGGGCACCCCCTGGGACACCAAGGGGACAGACAGGGCACCCCCAGGGACACCTAGGGGATAGACAGCGCCCCTCCAGGGACACCCAGGGCACCCCCAGGGACATCTAGGGGACAGGCAGGGCACCCCCAGGGACACCGAGGGGAAAGCCAGGGCACCCCCAGGGACGCCTAGGGGAAGGCAGGACACACTCAGTGACACCTAGGGGACAGCCAGGGTACCCCCAGGGACATTTAGGGGACAGCCAGGGCACTCCAGGGACACCCAGGGCACCCCCAGGGACACCTAGGGGACAGCCAGGGAACCCCCAGGGACACCTAGGGGACAGGCAGGGCACCCCCAGGGACACAGACGGGACAGCCAGGGCACCCCCAGAGACCCCTAAGGGACAGCCAGGGCACCCCAGGGACACCCAGGGCACCCCCAGGGACACCAAGGGGACAGCCAGGGCACCCCAGGGACACCCAGGGCACCCCCAGGGACACCTAGGGGACAGGCAGGGCACCCTAAAGACAGCCAGGGCACCCCCAGGGACACATAGGGGACAGGCAGGGCACCCCCAGGGACACCGAGGGGATGGCCAGGGCACCCCCAGGGACACCGAGGGGAAGGCAGGACACCCCCAGGGACACCTAGGGGACAGCCAGGGCACCCCCAGGGACATTTAGGGGACAGACAGGGCACTCCAGGGACACCCAGGGCACCCCCAGGGACACCTAGGGGAGAGGCCGAGCACCCCCAGGGACACCTAGGGGACAGGCAGGGCACCCCCAGGGACACTGACGGGACAGCCAGGGCACCCCCAGAGACCCCTAGGGGACAGCCAGGGCACTCCCAGGGACACTCTGGGCACCCACAGGGACACCTTGAAGACAGCCAGGGCACCTCAGGGACATCCAGGGCACCCCCAGGGACACCTAGGGGACAGCCAGGGCACCCTAGGGACCGCCAGGGCACCCCCAGGGACACCGAGGGCACCCCCAGGGACACGAAGGGGACAGCCAGGGCACCCCCAGGGACACCTAGGGGACAGCCAGGGACCCCCAGGGACACCCAGGGCACCCCCAGGGACACCTAGGGAACAGCCAGGGCATCCCCAGTGACACCCAGGGCACCCCCAGGGACACCTAGAGGACAGCCAGGGCACCCCCAGTGACACCTAGGGGACAGCCAGGGCACCCCCAGGGACACCTAGGGGACAGCCAGGTCACTCCAGAGACAGCCAGGGCACTCCCAGGGACACCTAGGGGACAGCCAGGGCACCCGAGGGACAGCCAGAGCACCCCCAGGGACACCAAGGGCACAGCCAGGGCACCCTAGGGACACCCAGCGCACCCCCAGGGACACCTAGGGAACAGCCAGGGCATCCCCAGGGACACCCAGGGCACCCCCAGGGACACCTAGAGGACAGCCAGGGCATCCCCAGGGACACCTAGGGGACAGGCAGGGCACCCCCAGGGACACCTAGGGGACAGCCAGGGCCCCCCCAGGGACAACTAGGGGACAGCCAGGGCACCCCAGGGACACCCAGGGCACCCCCAGGGACACTTAGGGGACAGCCAGGGCACCCCCAGGGACACCTAGGGGACAGCCAGGGCACCCCAGGCACACCCAGGGCACCCCCAGGGACACCTAGGGGACAGCCAGGGCACCCTAGGCACACCCAGAGCACCCCCAGGGACACCTAGGGGACAGCCATGCCACCCTAGGGACAGCCAGGGCACCCCCAAGGACACCTAAGGGACACGCAGGGAACCCCCAGGGACACCTAGGGGACAGCCAGGGCATCCCCAGGGACACCCAGGGCACCCCCAGGGACACCAAGGGGACAGCAAGGGCACCCCCAGGGACACCTAAGGGACACCCTGGGCACCCCCAGGGACACCAAGGGGACGCCCAGGGACACCTAGGGGACAGCCAGGGCACCTCAGGGACAGCGAGGGCACCCCCAGGGACACCTAGGGGACAGCCAGGTCAGCCCAGGGACACTCAGGGCACCCCCAGGGAAACCTAGGGGACAGCCAGCGAACCCCAGGGACAAGTTCGGGACAGCCAGGGAACCCCACTGACACCCTGTGCACCCCCAGGGACACCCAGGGCCCCCCCAGGGACACCTAGGGGACAGCCAGGGCACCCTAGGGACACCCTAGCCACCCCCAGGGACACCTAGGGGACAGCCAGGGAACCCGAGGGACAGCCAGGGAACCCCCAGGGACACCTAGAGGACAGGAAGGGCACCCCGAGGGACACCTAGGGGACAGCCAGGGCCCCCCCAGGGACACCAAGGGGACAGCCAGGGCACACCAGGGACAGCCAGGGCCCCCCCAGGGACACCGAGGGGAAAGCCAGGGCACCCCCAGGGACATTTAGGGGACAGCCACGGCACTCCAGGGACACCCAGGTCACCCCCAGGGACACCTAGGGGACAGCCAGGGCACCCCCAGGGACACCTAGTGGACAGGCAGGGCACCCCAGGGACACCTAGGGGACAGCCAGGGCCCCCCCAGGGACACCTAGGGGACAGGCAGGGCACCCCCAGGGACACCGAGGGGACAGCCAGGGCACCCCAAGGGACACCTAGAGGACAGGCAGGGCACCCCCAGGGCACCCCAGGGACACCAAGGGGACAGCCAGAGCACCCCAAGGACAGCCAGGGCACCCCCAGGGACACCGAGGGCACAGCCAGGGCACCCTAGGGACAGCCAGGGCACCCCCAGGGACACCTAGGGGACAGCCAGGGCACCCCAGGGACACCCAGGGCACCCCCAGGGACACGGAGGGGACAGCCAGGGCACCCCCAGGGACACCTAGGGCAAGGCAGGACACCGCCAGGGACACCTAGGGGACAGGCAGGGCACCTCCAGGGACAGCCAGGGTACCCCCAGGGACACCTAGGGACAGTCAGGGCACCCCAGGGACACCTAGGGGACAGCCAGGGCACCCTAGGGACAGCCAGGGCACCCCGAGGGACACCTAAGTGACAGCCAGGGCACCCCAGGGACATCGAGGGACAGCCAGGAACCCCCTGGGACAGCCAGCTCACCCCCACCGCCGCCTCCACCTCCAGGAGCTATCAAAACCCTCCTCAGGTTCTTTGATGCCTCAAATGGGCCGCCCAAGCCTCCCGAATACCCCCCAAAGCACCCAAAGCAGCCCCCAGGACGCCCCCCAGACCCCCCACAACCCAAAACCCCCCTCCACGACAACTCAGGACCCCCAGGATCCCCCCAAATCCGCGCCCCCCTCACCCTGAGGTCCCGTTTGAGCCGCTCCACGTTGCGGACAGGCACCAGCTCATCAAGCCCCAAGCACCAACACCTGCGGGACTGGGATGGACTGAGAGCACTGGGAGGGTGACCAGAGAAACCTGGGATGGACAAAGAGTGGACTGGGATGAACTGGGATGAACTGCCAGGCGTGTGGGGGTCCATGGTGGCCACTCGGTGCCTTACTGGTCTATACTGGGATGGGTCGGATGGCCCCAGGGGAGGGGGTGAGGCCACAATGGTCCAGACTGGGAGGGGAGTCACCATGGCGCCGGAGGCGGAGTCGAGGATACGAGCGAGGCAAGGACACCTAGGGGACAGCCAGGGCAACCCAGGGACACAAGGGCCCCCCCAGAGACACCTAGGGGACAGCCAGGGAACCCCAGGGACACCCAGGGCACGCCCAGGGACACCCTGTGCACGCCCAGGGACACCCAGGGCACACCCAGGGACACCTAGGGGACAGCCAGGGAACCCCAGGGACACCCTGGGCACCCCCAGGGACACCTAGGGGACAGCCAGGGCCCCCCCAGGGACACCTAGGGGACAGCCAGGGAACTCCAGGGACAGCCAGGGCACCCCCAGGGCCACCTAGGGGACAGCCAGGGCACCCCCAGGGACACCAAGGGGACCCCCAGGGACACCTAGGGGACAGCCAGGGCACCTACAGGGACACCTAGGGGACAGCCAGGGCACCCCAGGGACAGCGAGGGCACCCCCAGGGACACCTAGGGGACAGCCAGGGCAGCCCAGGGACACTCAGGGCACCCCCAGGGAAACCTAGGGGACAGCCAGGGAACCCCAGGGACAAGTACGGGACAGCCAGGGAACCCCACTGACACCCTGTGCACCCCCAGGGACACCCAGGGCCCCCCCAGGGACACCTAGGGGACAGCCAGGGAACCCCAGGGACACCCTAGCCACCCCCAGGGACACCTAGGGGACAGCCAGGGAACCCGAGGGACAGCCAGGGAACCCCCAGGGACACCTAGAGGACAGGAAGGGCACCCCCAGGGACACCTAGGGGACAGCCAGGGCACTCCAGGGACAGCCAGGGCACCCCCAGGGCACCCTAGGGACAGCCAGGGCACCCCCAGGGACACCTAGGGGACAGCCAGGGGACCCCCCAGGGACACCTAGGAGACAGCCAGGGCACTGCAGGGTCAGCCAGGGCACCCCCAGGGCACCCCAGGGACACCCAGGGCAGCTCCACGGACACGTAGGGGACAGCCAGGGCACCCCCAGGGACACCTAGGGGACAGCCAGGGCCCCCCCAGGGACACCTAGGGGACAGCCAGGGAACCCCAGGGACACCCTGTGCACTCCCAGGGACAGCCAGGGCACCCCCAGGGACACCGAGAGGACAGGCAGGGCACCGCCAGGGACAACTTGGGGACAGCCAGGGCACACGAGGGACAGTTAGGGCACCCCCAGGGACACCTAGGGGACCTCCAGAGCACACCCAGGGACACCCAGGGCACCCCCAGGGACACCTAGGGGACAGCCAGGGCCCCCCCAGGGACACCTAGGGGACAGCCAGGGCACCCCAGAGACAGCGAGGGCACCCCCAGGGACACCTAGGGGACAGCCAGGGCACCCCCAGGGAAACCTAGGGGACAGCCAGGGCACCCCCAAGGACAACTAGAGGACAGGCAGGGCACCCCCAGGGCACCCCAGGGACACCCAGGGACACCTAGGGGACAGCCAGGGCATCCCCAGGGACACCCAGGTCACCCCCAGGGACACCTAGGGGACAGCCAGGGCACCCCAGGCACACCCAGGGCACCCCCAGGGACACCTAGGGGACAGCCACGGCACACTAGGGACAGCCCGGGAACCCCCAGGGACACCGAGGGGACAGCCAGGGCACCCCCAGAGACACCTAGGGGACAGGCAGGTCACCCCCAGGGACACCTAGGGGACAGCCAGGGCACCCTAGGGACAGCCAGGGCACACCCAGGGACACCTAGGGGACAGGCATGGCACCCCCAGGGACACCTAGGGGACAGGCAGGGCACCCCCAGGGCACCCCAGGGACACCCAGGGCTCCCCCAGGGACACCAAGGGGACAGCCAGGGCACCCCAGGGACACCAAGGGGACAGCCAGGGTACCCCCAGGGACACCTAGGGGACAGCCAGGGCACCCCAGGGACACCCAGGGCAACCCTGGGACACCAAGGGGACAGACAGGGCCCCCCAAGGGACACCTAGGGGACAGCCAGGGCACCCCAGGGACACCCAGGGCACCCCCAGGGACACTTAGGGGACAGCCAGGGCACCCCCACGGACACCTAGGGGACAGCCATGGCACCCTAGGGACAGCCAGGGCACCCCCAGGGACACCGAGGGCACAGCCATGCCACCCCAGGGACAGCCAGGGCACCCCCAAGGACACCTAGGGGACACGCAGGGAACCCCCAGGGACACCTAGGGGACAGCCAGGGCATCCCCAGGGACACCCAGGGCACCCACAGGGACACCAAGGGGACAGCAAGGGCACCCCCAGGGACACCTAAGGGACACCCTGGGCACCCCCAGGGACACCAAGGGGACGCCCAGGGACACCTAGGGGACAGCCAGGGCACCCCAGGGACAGCGAGGGCACTCCCAGGGACACCTAGGGGACAGCCAGGGCACCCCCAGGGAAACCTAGGGGACAGCCTGGGCACCCCCAAGGAAACCTAGAGGACAGGCAGGGCACCCCCAGGGCACCCCAGGGACACCCAGGGACACCTAGGGGACAGCCAGGGCATCCCCAGGGACACCCAGGTCACCCCCAGGGACACCTAGGGGACAGCCAGGGCACCCCAGGCACACCCAGGGCACCCCCAGGGACACCTAGGGGACAGCCACGGCACACTAGGGACAGCCCGGGAACCCCCAGGGACACCGAGGGGACAGCCAGGGCACCCCCAGAGACACCGAGGGCACAGCCATGGCACCCTGGGGACAGCCAGGGCACCCCCAGGGACACCTAGGGGACAGCCAGGGCACCCTAGGGACAGCCAGGGCACACCCAGGGACACCTAGGGGACAGGCATGGCACCCCCAGGGACACCTAGGGGACAGGCAGGGCACCCCCAGGGCACCCCAGGGACACCCAGGGCTCCCCCAGGGACACCAAGGGGACAGCCAGGGCACCCCAGGGACACCAAGGGGACAGCCAGGGCACCCCAGGGACACCCAGGGCAACCCTGGGACACCAAGGGGACAGACAGGGCACCCCCAGGGACACCGAGGGGAAAGCCAGGGCACCCCCAAGGACACCTAGGGGACACGCAGGGTACCCCCAGGGACAACGAGGGGACAGCCATGGCACCCCCAGGGACACCTAGGGGACAGCCAGGGCACCCTAGGGACAGCCACGGCACCCCCAGGGACACCAAGGGCACAGCCAGGGCACCCTAGGGACAGCCAGGGCACCCCAAGGGACACCAAGGGCACAGACAGGGCACCCTAGGGACACCAAGGGGACAGCCAGGGCACCCCCAGGGACACCTAGGGGACAGGCAGGGCACCCCCAGAGACCCCTAAGGGACAGCCAGGGCCCCCCAGGGACACCCAGGGCACACCCAGGGACACCTAGCGGACAGCCAGGGCGTCCCCAGGGACACCCAGGGCAACCCCAGGGACACCTAGAGGACAGACAGGGCACCCCGAGGGACAGCAGGGCACCCCCTGGGACACCTAGGGGACCGCCAGGGCACCCCAGGGACAGCCAGGGCACCCCCAGGGACACCTAGGGGACAGCCAGGGCACCCCAGGGACAGCCAGGGCACCCCCAGGGACGCCTAGGGGACAGCCAGGGCCCCCCCAGGGACACCTAGGGGACAGCCAGGGCACCCCAGGGACACCCAGGGCACTCCCAGGGACACCTAGAAGACAGCCAGGGCACGCCAGGGACACCCAGGGCACCCCAGGGACACCTAGAGAACAGCCATGGCACCCCCAGGGACACCTAGGGGACAGCCAGGGCACCCTAGGGACAGCCAGGGCACCCCCAGGGACACCAAAAGCACAGCCAGGGCACCCCCAGGGACACCGAGAGGACAGGCAGGGCACCCCCAGGGACACCTTGGGGACAGCCAGGGCACCCCAGGGACAGCCAGGGCACCCCCAAGGACACCAAGGGGACCTCCAGGGCACCCCCAGGGACACCCAGGGCAATCCCAGGGCCACCTAGGGGACAACCAGGGCACCCCAGGGACAGCGAGGGCACCCCCAGGGACACCCAGGGCACCCCCAGGGACACCTAGGGGACAGCCAGGGCACCCCCAGGGACACCCAGGGCACCCCCAGGGACACCTAGGGGACAGCCAGGGCACCCGCAGGGACACCTAGGGGAGAGGCAGGGCACCCCCAGGGACACCTAGGGGACAGCCAGGGCACCCCCAGGGACACCTAGGGGACAGCCAGGGCACCCCCAGGGACACCTAGGGGACAGCCAGGGCACTCCAGGGACTGCCAGGGCACCCCCAGGGACACCTAGGGGACAGCCAGGACACCCTAGGGACAGCCTGGGCACCCCCAAGGACACCAAGGGCACAGCCAGGGCACCCCCTGGGCACCCCAAGGACAGTCAGGGCACCCCCAGGGACACCAAGGGGACAGCCAGGGCACCCCCAGGGACACCCAGAGCACCCCCAGGGACACCTAGGGGACAGCCAGGACCCCCCAGGGACACCTAGGGGACAGGCGGGGCACCCCCAGGGACACCGAGGGGACAGCCAGGGCACCCCCAGAGACCCCTAGGGGACAGCCAGGGCACTCCCAGGGACACTCTGGGCACCCACAGGGACACCTTGGGGACAGTCAGGACACCCTAGGGACAGCCAGGGCACACCAGGGACATCCAGGGCACCCCCTGGGACACCAAGGGGACAGGCAGGGCACCCCCAGGGACACCTACGGGACAGCCAGGGCACCCCCAGGGACATTTAGGGGATAGCCAGGGCACTCCAGGGACACCCAGGGCACCCCCAGGGACACCTAGGGGACAGCCAAGGAACCCCCAGGGACACCCACGGAACCCCCAGGGACACCTAGGGGACAGGCAGGGAACCCCCAGGGACACCTAGGGGACAACCAGAGCACCCTCAGGGACACCGAGGGCACCCCCAGGGACACCTAGGGGACAGGCAGGGCACCCCAGGGACACCTAGGGGACAGCCAGGGCCCCCCCAGGGACACCTAGGGGACAGCCAGGGCACCCCAGGGACACCCAGGGCACCCCCAGGGACACCTAGGAACCAGCCAGGGCACCCTAGGGACAGCCAGGGCACCCCCAGGGACACCTAGGGCACAGGCAGGGCACACCCAGGGACACCTAGGGGACATCCATGGCACCCCCAAGGACACCTAGGGGAAAGGCAGGGTACCCCCAGGGACACCGAGGGGACACCCAGAGCACCCCCAGGGACACGTAGAGGACAGCCATGGAACCCCAGGGACAGCCAGGGCACCCCCATGGACACCAAGGGGACATCCAGAGCACCCCAGGGACAGCCAGGGCACCCCCAGGGACACCGAGGGGACAGCCAGGGCACCCCAGGGACACGTAGGGGACCTCCAAGGCATCCCCAGGGACACCCTGGGCACCCCCAGGGACACGTAGGGGACAGCCAGGGCACCCCAGGGACACCTAGGGGACCTCCAAGGCATCCCCAGGGACACCCTGGGCACCCCCAGAGACCCCAAGGGGACAGCCAGGGCACCCCGATGGACACCAGGGCACCCCCAGGGACACCTACGGGACAGCCAGGTAACCCTAGGGACACCTAAGGGACACCCTGGGCACCCCCAGGGACACCAAGGGGACCCCCCAGGAACACCTAGGGGACAGCCAGGGCACCCCAGGGACACCCTGGGCGCCCCCATGGACACGTAGGAGACAGGCAGGGCACCCCCAGAGACCCCAAGGGGACATCCAGAGCACCCCAGGGACAGCCACGGCACCCCCAGGGACACCTACGGGACAGCCAGGGAACCCTAGGGACACCTAAGGGACACCCTGGGCACCCCCAGGGACACCAAGGGGACCCCCAGGGACACCTAGGGGACAGCCAGGGCACCCCCAGGGACACCCTGGGCACCCCCAGGGACACGTAGGGGACAGCCAGGGCACCCCAGGGACACCCTGGGCGCCCACAGGGACACCGAGGGGACAGCCAGGGCACCCCAGGGACACCTAGGGGACACCCAGGGCAGCCCCAGGGACACCTAGGGGACAGCCAGGGCACCCCAGGGACACCCAGGGCACCCCCAGGGACACGTAGGGGACAGCCAGGGCACCCCAGGGACACCCTGGGCGCCCCCAGGGACACCTAGGGGACAGCCAGGGCACCCCGTGAGACAGGGAGGGCACCCCCAGGGACACCTAGGGGACAGGCAGGGCACCCCCACAGACCCCTAGGGGACAGACAGGGCACCATAGGGACAGCCATGGCACCCCCAGGGACACCGAGGGGACAGGCAGGGAACCCTAGGGACAGCCAGGGCACCCCTAGAGACACCGAGGGCACAGCCAGGGCACCCTGGGGACAGGCAGGGCACCCCCAGGGACACCTAGGGGACAGGCATGGCACCCCCAGGGACACTTAAAGGACAGGCAGGGCACCCTCTGGGCCTCCTAGGGAACAGCCAGGGCACCCCAGCGACACGTAGGGCACAGCCAGGGCACCCCCAAGGACACCTAGGGGACACGCAGGGTACCCCCAGGGACAACGAGGGGACAGCCATGGCACCCCCAGGGACACCTTGGGGACAGCCAGGGCACCCTAGGGACAGCCAGGGCACCCCCAGGGACACCAAGGGCACAGCCAGGTCACCCTAGGGACAGCCAGGGCACCCCCAGGGACACCAAGGGCACAGACAGGGCACCCTAGGGACACCAAGGGGACAGCCAGGGCACCCCCAGGGACACCAAGGGCACGGAAAGGGCACCCTAGGGACACCAAGGGGAGAGCCAGGGCACCCTAGGGACAGCCAGGGCACACCCAGGGACACCTAGGGGACAGGCATGGCTCCCCCAGGGACACCTAGGGAACAGGCAGGGCACCCCCAGGGCACCCCAGGGACACCCAGGGCTCCCCCAGGGACACCAAGGGGACAGCCAGGGCACCCCCAGGGACACCTAGGGGACAGCCAGGGCACCCCAAGGACACCCAGGGCAACCCTGGGACACCAAGGGGACAGAAAGGGCACCCCCAGGGACACCGAGGGGAAAGCCAGGGCACCCCCAAGGAAACCTAGGGAACACGCAGAGTACCCCCAGGGACACCTAGGGGACAGGCACGGCACCCCCAGGGCACCCCAGGGACACCCAGGGCTCCCCCAGGGACACCAAGGGGACAGCCAGGGTACCCCAGGGACACCAAGGGCACCCCCTGGGACACCAAGGGGACAGACAGGGCACCCCCAGGGACACCGAGGGGAAAGCCAGGGCACCCCCAGGGACACCTAGGGGAAGGCAGGACACCCTAGGGACAGCCAGGGCACCCCCTGGGCCACCTAGGGAACAGCCAGGTCACCCAAGGGACACGTAGGGGACAGCCAGGGCACCCCCAAGGACACCTAGGGGACACGCAGGGTAACCCCAGGGACAACGAGGGGACAGCCATGGCACCCCCAGGGACAGCCAGGGCACTCCAGGCACACCTAGGGCAAAGCCAGGGCACCCTACGGACAGCCAGGGCACCCCCAGGGACACCAAGGGCACAGCCAGGGCACCCTAGGGACAGCCAGGGCACCCCCAGGGACACCAAGGGCACAGCCAGGGCACCCTAGGGACAGCCAGGGCACCCCCAGGGACACCAAGGGCACAGACAGGGCACCCTAGGGACACCAAGGGGACAGCCAGGGCACCCCCAGGGACACCTAGGGGACAGGCAGGGCACCCCCAGGGACACCTAGGGGACAGCCAGGGCCCCCCCAGGGACAGCTAGGGGACAGCAAGGGCCCCCCCAGGGACACCTAGGGGACAGGCAGGGCACCCCCAGGGACACCGAGGGGAAAGCCAGGGCACCCCAGGGACACCCAGGGCACCCCCAGGGACACTTAGGGGACAGCCAGGGCACCCCCAGAGACACTGAGAGGACAGGCAGGGCACCGCCAGGGACAACTTGGGGACAGCCAGGGCACCCCAGGGACAGCCAGGGCACCACCAGGGACACCTAGGGGACCTCCAGAGAACACCCAGGGACACCCAGGGCACCCCCAGGGACACCTAGGGGACAGCCAGGGCCCCCCCAGGGACACCTAGGGGACAGCCAGGGCACCCCAGGGACACCCAGGGCACCCCCAGGGACACTTAGGGGACAGCCAGGGCACCCCCAGGGACACCTAGGGGACAGCCAGGGCACCCCAGGCACACCCAGGGCACCCCCAGGGACATCTAGGGGACAGCCAGGGCACCCTAGGGACAGCCAGGGCACCCCCAGGGACACCGAGGGCACAGCCATGCCACCCTAGGGACAGCCAGGGCACCCCGAAGGACACCTAGGGGACACGCAGGGACACCAAGGGCACAGCCAGGGCACCCTCAGGGACACCCAGGGCACCCCAAGGGACACCTAGGAGAAAGCCAGGGCACCCCAGGGACACCCAGGGCACCCCAAGGGCCGCCTAGAGGACAGCCAGGGCACCCCGAGGGACACCTAGGGGACAGCCATGGCACCCCCAGGGACACCTAGAGGACAGGCAGGGCACCCCCAGGGCACCCCAGGGATACCCAGGGCACCCCCAGGGACAGATAGGGGACAGCCCGAGCACCCCAAGGACAAACAGGGCACCGCCAGGGACACCTAGGGGACAGCCAGGGCACCCCAGGGACACCAAGGGGACAGCCAGGGCACCCCCAGGGAAACCTAGGGGACAGCCAGGGTACCCCAGGGACACCCAGGGCACCCCCAGGGACACCTACGGGACAGCAAGGGAACCCCAGGGACACACTGGGCACCCCCAGGGACACCTAGGGGACATTCAGGGAATTCCAGGGACACGTACGGGACAGCCAGGGAACCCCAGGGGCACCCAGGGCACCCCCAGGGACACCTAGAGGACAGGCAGGGCACCCCCAGGGACACCGAGGGGACAGACAGGGCACCCCCAGGGACAACTAGAGGATAGGCAGGGCGCCCCCAGGGCACCCCAGGGACACCCAGGGTACCTCCAGGGACACGGAGAGGACAGCCATGGCACCCCAGGGACAGCCAGGGCACCCCCAGGGACAGCTAGGGGACAGCCAGAGCACCCCAAGGACAGCCAGGGCACCCCCAGGGACACCTAGGGGACAGTCAGGGCACCCCCAGGGACACCTAGGGGAAAGCCAAGGCACCCCCAGGGACACACTGGGCCCCCCAGGGACACGTAGGGGACAGCCAGGGCACCCTAGGGACACCCTGGGCACCCCCAGGGACACCTAGGGGACAGCCAGGGCACCCTAGGGACAGCCAGGGCACCCCCAAGACAGGAAGGGGACAGCCAGGGCACCCCCAGGGACTCCAAGGGGACAGCCAGGGCACTCCCAGGGACACCCTGGGCACCCCCAGGGAAACTGAGGGGACAGCCAGGGCACCCCAGGGACACCTAGGTGACAGGGAAGGCAACCCCAGGGACACCTTGGGGACAGCCAGGGCACCCCCTGGGCACCCCAAGGACAGTCAGGGCACCCCCAGGGACACCGAGGGGACAGCCAGGGCACTCCAGAAACAGCCAGGGCACCCCCAGGGCACCCTAGGGACAGCCAGGGCACCCCCAGGGACACCTAGGGGACAGCCAGGAGAACCCCCAGGGACACCTAGGGGACAGCCAGGGCACTGCAGGGTCAGCCAGGGCACCCCCAGGGCACCTCAGGGACACCCAGGGCAGCTCCACGGACACGTAGGGGACAGCCAGGGCACCCCCAGGTACACCTAGGGGACAGCCAGGGCCCCCCGAGGGACACCAAGGGGACAGCCAGGGCACACCAGGGACAGCCAGGGCCCCCCCAGGGACACCTAGGGGATAGCCAGCGCCCCCCCAGGGACACCCAGGGCACCCCCAGGGACATCTAGGGAACAGGCAGGGCACCCCCAGGGACACCTAGGGGACAGGCACGGCACCCCCAGGGCACCCCAGGGACACCCAGGGCTCCCCCAGGGACACCAAGGGGACAGCCAGGGCACCCCAGGGACACCAAGGGCACCCCCTGGGACACCAAGGGGACAGACAGGGCACCCCCAGGGACACCGAGGGGAAAGCCAGGGCACCCCCAGGGACACCTAGGGGAAGGCAGGACACCCCCAGGGACACCTAGGGGACAGCCAGGGCACCCCCAGGGACATTTAGGGGACAGCTAGGGCACTCCAGGGACACCCAGGGCACTCCCAGGGACATTTAGGTGACAGCCAGGGCACTCCAGGGACACCCAGGGAACCCCCAGGGACACCTAGGGGACAGGCCAGGAACCGCCAGGGACACGTAGGGGACAGCCAGGGCACCCCCAGGGACACCCAGGGCACCCCCAGGGACACGAAGGGGACAGGCAGAGAACCCCCAGGGACACCTAGGGGATGGCCAGGGCCCCCCCAGGGACAGCTAGGGGACAGGCAGGGCACCCCCAGTGCACCCCAGGGACACCCAGGGCACCCCCAGGGACACCAAGGGGACAGCCAGAGCACCCCAAGGACAGCCAGGGCACCCACAGGGACACCTAGGAGACAGCCAGGGCACCCCAGGGACACGTAGGGGACAGCCAGGGCACCCCAGGGACACCCTGGGCGCCCCCAGGGACACCTAGGGGACAGCCAGGGCACCCCGAGGGACAGGGAGGGCACCCCCAGGGACACCTAGGGGACAGGCAGGGCACCCCCACAGACCCCTAGGGGACAGACAGGGCACCATAGGGACAGCCATGGCACCCCCAGGGACACCGACGGGACAGACAGGGAACCCTAGGGACAGCCAGGGCACCCCCAGAGACACCGAGGGCACAGCCAGGGCACCCTGGGGACAGGCAGGGCACCCCCAGGGACACCTAGGGGACAGGCATGGCACCCCCAGGGACACGTAAAGGACAGGCAGGGCACCCTCTGGGCCTCCTAGGGAACAGCCAGGGCACCCCAGCGACACGTAGGGCACAGCCAGGGCACCCCCAAGGACACCTAGGGGACACGCAGGGTACCCCCAGGGACAACGAGGGGACAGCCATGGCACCCCCAGGGACACCTTGGGGACAGCCAGGGCACCCTAGGGACAGCCAGGGCACCCCCAGGGACACCAAGGGCACAGCCAGGTCACCCTAGGGACAGCCAGGGCACCCCCAGGGACACCAAGGGCACAGACAGGGCACCCTAGGGACACCAAGGGGACAGCCAGGGCACCCCCAGGGACACCAAGGGCACGGACAGGGCACCCTAGGGACACCAAGGGGAGAGCCAGGGCACCCTAGGGACAGCCAGGGCACACCCAGGGACACCTAGGGGACAGGCATGGCACCCCCAGGGACACCTAGGGGACAGCCAGGGCACCCTGGGGACAGCCAGGGCACCCCCAGTGACACCTAGGGGACAGGCATGGCACCCCCAGGAACACGTAGGGGACAGGCAGTGCACCCCCAGGGACACCTAGGGGACAGCCAGGGCACCCCCAGGGACACCCAGGGCACCCCCAGGGACACGTAGGGGTCAGCCAGGGCAACCCAGGAACACCGTGGGCACCCCCAGGGACACCGAGGGGACAGCCAGGGCACCCCAAGGAAACCTAGGGGACCTCCAAGGCATCCCCAGGGACACCCTGGGCACCCCCAGGGACACCTAGGGGACAGCCTGGGAACCCCCAGGGACACCCAGGGCACCCCTCTGGGACACCTAGGGGACAGCCAGGGCACCCTAGGGACAGCCAGGGCACCCCCTGGGCCATCTAGGGAACAGCCAGGGCACCCCAGGGACACGTAGGGGACAGCCAGTGCACCCCCAAGGACACCTAGGGGACACGCAGGGTATTCCCAGGGACAACGAGGGGACAGCCATGGCACCCCCAGGGACAGCCAGGGCACTCCAGGGACACCTAGGGCACAGCCAGGGCACCCTAGGGACAGCCAGGGCGCCCCCAGGGACACCTAGGGGACAGGCAGGGCACCCCCAGGGACACCTAGGGGACACCCAGGGCACCCCGAGGGACACCAGGGCACCCCCAGGGACACCTAGGGGACAGCCAGGGCACCCTAGGGAGAGCCAGGGCACCCCCAGGGACACCAAGGGCACAGCCAGGGCACCCTAGGGACAGCCAGGGCACCCCCAGGGACACCAAGGGCACAGCCAGGGCACCCTAGGGACAGCCAGGGCACCCCCAGGGATACCAAGGCCACAGACAGGGCACCCTAGGGACACCAAGGGGACAGCCAGGGCACCCACAGGGACAGCCAGGGCACCCCCAAGGACACCAAGGGCACAGCCAGGGCACCCTAGGGACAGCCAGGGCACCCCCAGGGACACCGAGGGCACAGCCAGGGCACCCTAGGGACAGCCAGGGCACCCCCAGGGACACCAAGGGCACAGACAGGGCACTCTAGGGACACCAAGGGGACAGCCAGGGCACCCCCAGGGACACCTAGGGGACAGGCAGGGCACCCCCAGAGACCACTAGGGGATAGCCAGGGCCCCCCCAGGGACACCCAGGGCACCCCCAGGGACACCTAGAGGACAGCCAGGGCACCCCAGGCACACCTAGGGCACCCCCAGGGACACCTAGGGGACAGCCAGGGCACCCTAGGGACAGCCAGGGCACCCCCAGGGACACCAAGGGCACAGACAGGGCACCCTAGGGACACCAAGGGGACAGCCAGGGCACCCTCAGGGACACCAAGGGGACATCCAGAGCACCCCAGGGACAGCCAGGGCACCCCCAGGGACACCTACGGGACAGCAAGGGAACTCTAGGGACACCTAAGGGACACACTGGGCACCCCCAGGGACACCAAGGAGACCCACAGGGACACCTACGGGACAGCCAGGGCACCCCCAGGGACACCCTGGGCACCCTCAGGGACACGTAGGGGACAGCCACGGCACCCCAGGGACACCCTGGGCGCCCCCAGGGACACTTAGGGGACAGCCAGGGCACCCCGAGGGACACCAGGGCACCCCCAGGGACACCTAGGGGACAGCAAGGGCACCCCCAGGGACACCCTGGGCACCCCCAGGGACACGTAGGGGACAGCCAGGGCACCCCAGGGACACCCTGGGCGCCCCCAGGGACACTTAGGGGACAGCCAGGGCACCCCGAGGGACACCAGGGCACCCCCAGGGACACCTAGGGGAAAGCCAGGGCACCCTAGAGACGGCCAGGGCCCCCCCAGGCACACCCAGGGCACCCCCAGGGACACCTAGGGGACAGCCAGGGCACGCTCGGGACAGCCAGGGCACCCCCAGAGACACCGAGGGCACAGCCAGGGCACCCTGGGGACAGCCAGGGCACCCCCAGGGACACCTAGGGGACAGGCATGGCACCCCCAGGGACACGTAGGGGACAGGCAGTGCACCCCCAGGGACACCTAGGGGAAAGCCAGGGCCCCCCCAAGGACACCTAGGGGAAAGGCAGGGCACCCCCAGGGACACGTAGGGGACAGCCAGGGTACCCCAGGGACACCTAGGGGACAGCCAAGGCAACCCCAGGGACACCCACGGAACCCCCAGGGACACCTAGGGGACAGGCAGGGCACCCCAGGGACACCCAGGGCACCCCCAGGGACACCTAGGGGACAGCCAGGGCGCCCTAGGGACAGCCAGGGCACCCCCAGGAACACCTAGGGGACAGCCACGGCACTCCAAGGGACACCCTGGGCACCCCCAGGGAAACCGAGGGGACAGACAGGGCACCCCAGGGACACCTAGGTGACAGGGAAGGCAACCCCAGGGACACCTTGGGGACAGCCAGGGCACCACCTGGGCACCCCAAGGACAGTCAGGGCACCCCCAGGGACACCGAGGGGACAGCCAGGGCACTGCAGGGTCAGCCAGGGCACCCCCAGGGCACCCCAGGGACACCCAGGGCAGCTCCACGGACACGTAAGGGACAGCCAGGGCACCCCCAGGGACACCTAGGGGACAGCCAGGGCCCCCCCAGGGACACCTAGGGGACAGCCAGGGAACCTCAGGGACACCCTGTGCACCCCCAGGGACAGCCAGGGCATCCCCAGGGACACCGAGAGGACAGGCAGGGCACCGCCAGGGACAACTTGGGGACAGCCAGGGCACCCCAGGGACAGCCAGGGCACCCCCAGGGACACCTAGGGGACCTCCAGAGCACACCCAGGGACACCCAGGGCACCCCCAGGGACACCTAGGGGACAGCCAGGGCCCCCCCAGGGACACCTAGGGGACAGCCAGGGCACCCCAGGGACACCCAGGGCACCCCCAGGGACACTTAGGGGACAGCCAGGGCACCCTAGGGACAGCCAGGGCACTCCCAGGGACACCGAGGGCACAGCCATGCCACCCTAGGGACAGCCAGGGCAGCCCCAAGGACACCTAGGGGACACGCAGGGAACCCCCAGGGACACCTAGGGGACAGCCAGGGCATCCCCAGGGACACCCAGGGCACCCCCAGGGACACCAAAGGGACACCCTGGGCACACCCAGGGACACCAAGGGGACGCCCAGGGACACCTAGGGGACAGCCAGGGCACCCCAGGGACAGCCATGGCACCCCCAGGGACACCTAGGGGACAGCCAGGGCACCCCCAGGGACACCTAGGGGACAGCCAGGGAACCCCAGGGACACCCTGTGCACCCCCAGGGACACCCAGGGCCCCCCCAGGGACACCTAGGGGACAGCCAGGGAACCCCAGGGACACCCTAGCCACCCCCAGGGACACCTAGGGGACAGCCAGGGAACCCGAGGGACAGCCAGGGAACCCCCAGGGACACCTAGAGGACAGGAAGGGCACCCCCAGGGACACCTAGGGGACAGCCAGGGCACTCCAGGGACAGCCAGGGCACCCCCAGGGCACACCAGGGATAGCCAGGGCACCCCCAGGGACACCTAGGGGACAGCCAGGGGACCCCCCAGGGACACCTAGGGGACAGCCAGGGCACTGCAGGGTCAGCCAGGGCTCCCCCAGGGCACCCCAGGGACACCCAGGGCAGCTCCACGGACACGTAGGGGACAGCCAGGGCCCCCCCAGGGACACCAAGGGGACAGCCAGGCAACCCCAGGGACACCCTGTGCACTCCCAGGGACAGCCTGGGCACCCCCAGGGACACCTAGGGGACCTCCAGAGCACACCCAGGGACACCCAGGGCACCCCCAGGGACATCTAGGGGACAGCCAGGGCCCCCCCAGGGACACCTAGGGGACAGCCAGGGCACCCCAGGGACACCCAGGGCACCCCCAGGGACACTTAGGGGACAGCCAGGGCACCCCCAGGGACACCTAGGGGACAGCCATGGCACCCTAGGGACAGCCGGGGCACCCCCAGGGACACCGAGGGCACAGCCATGCCACCCTCGGGACAGCCAGGGCACCCCCAAGGACACCTAGGGGACACGCAGGGAACCCCCAGGGACACCTAGGGGACAGCCAGGGCATCCCCAGGGACACCCAGGGCACCCCCAGGGACACCAAGGGGACAGCAAGGGCACCCCCAGGGACACTTAAGGGACACCCTGGGCACCCCCAGGGACACCAAGGGGACGCCCAGGGACACCTAGGGGACAGCCAGGGCACCCCAGGGACAGCGAGGGCACCCCCAGGGACACCTAGGGGACAGCCAGGGCACCCCCAGGGAAACCTAGGGGACAGCCAGGGCACCCCCAAGGACACCTAGAGGACAGGCAGGGCACCCCCAGGGCACCCCAGGGACACCCAGGGACACCTAGGGGACAGCCAGGGCATCCCCAGGGACACCCAGGTCACCCCCAGGGACACCTAGGGGACAGCCAGGGCAACCCAGGCACACCCAGGGCACCCCCAGGGACACCTAGGGGACAGCCACGGCACACTAGGGACAGCCCGGGCACCCCCAGGGACACCGAGGGGACAGCCAGGGCACCCTCAGATACACCGAGGGCAGAGCCAGGGCACCCTGGGGACAGCCAGGGCACCCCCAGGGACACCTAGGGGACAGGCAGGTCACCCCCAGGGACACCTAGGGGACAGCCAGGGCACCCTAGGGACAGCCAGGGCACACCCAGGGACACCTAAGGGACAGGCATGGCACCCCCAGGGACACCTAGGGGACAGCCAGGGCACCCCAGGGACAGCCAGGGCACCCCCTGGGACACCAAGGGGACAGACAGGGCACCCCCAGGGACACCGAGTGGAAAGCCAGGGCACCCCCAAAGACACCAAGGGGAAGGCAGGACACCCCCAGGGACACCTAGGGGACAGCCAGGGCACCCCCAGAGACATTTAGGGGACAGCTAGGGCACTCCAGGGACACCCAGGGCACCCCCAGGGACATTTAGGTGACAGCCAGGGCACTCCAGGGACACCCAGGGAACCCCCAGGGACACCTAGGGGACAGGCAGGGAACCGCCAGGGACACCTAGGGGAAAGCCAGGGCACCCCCAGGGACACACAGGGCACCCCCAGGGACACCTAGGGGACAGGATGGGCACCCCCAGTGCACCCCAGGGACACCCAGCGCACCCCCAGGGACACCAAGGGGACAGCCAGAGCACCCCAAGGACAGCCAGGGCACCCACAGGGACACCTAGGGGACAGCCAGGGCACCCCAGGGACTCCTAGGGGACAGCCAGGGCACCCCCAGGGACACCTAGGGGACAGCCAGGGCACCCAAGGGACACCCAGGGCACCCCCAGGGACACCTAGGGGACAGCAAGGGCACCCACAGGGACACCCAGGGCACCCCCAGGGAAACGTAGGGGACAGCCAGGGCACCCCAGGGACACCCTGGGCGCCCCCAGGGACACCTAGGGGACAGCCAGGGCACTCCGAGGGACAGGGAGGGCACCACCAGGGACACCTAGGGGACAGGCAGGGCACCCCCAGAGACCCCTAGGGAACAGACAGGGCACCCTAGGGACAGCAATGGCACCCCCAGGGACACGTAGGGGACAGGCAGGGCACCCTAGGGACAGCCAGGGCACCCCCTGGGCACCCCAAGGACAGTCAGGGCACCCCCAGGGACACCGAGGGGACAGCCAGGGCACTCCAGGGACAGCCAGGGCACCCCCAGGGCACCCTAGGGACAGCCAGGGAACCCCCAGGGACACCGAGGGGACAGCCAGGGCACTGCAGGGTCAGCCAGGGCACCCCCAGGGCACCCCAGGGACACCCAGGGCAGCGCCACGGACACGTAGGGGACAGCCAGGGCACCCCCAGGGACACCTAGGGGACAGCCAGGGCCCCCCCAGGGACACCTAGGGGACAGCCAGGGAACCTCAGGGACACCCTGTGCACCCCCAGGGACAGCCAGGGCATCCCCAGGGACACCGAGAGGACAGGCAGGGCACGGCCAGGGACAACTTGGGGACAGCCAGGGCACCCCAGGGACAGCCAGGGCACCCCCAGGGACACCTAGGGGACCTCCACAGCACACCCAGGGACACCCAGGGCACCCCCAGGGACACCTAGGGGACAGACAGGGCCCCCCCAGGGACACCTAGGGGACAGCCAGGGCACCCCATGGACACCCAGGGCACCCCCAGGGACACTTAGGGGACAGCCAGGGCACCCTAGGGACAGCCAGGGCACCCCCAGGGACACCGAGGGCACAGCCATGCCACCCTAGGGACAGCCAGGGCACCCCCAAGGACACCTAGGGGACACGCAGGGAACCCCCAGGGACACCTAGGGGACAGCCAGGGCATCCCCAGGGACACCCAGGGCACCCACAGGGACACCAAAGGGACACCCTGGGCACACCCAGGGACACCAAGGGGACGCCCAGGGACACCTAGGGGACAGCCAGGGCACCCCAGGCACACCCAGGGCACCCCCAGGGACACCTAGGGGACAGCCAGGGAAGCCCAGGGACACTCAGGGCACCCCCAGGGAAACCTAGGGGACAGCCAGGGAACCCGAGGGACAGCCAGGGAACTCCCAGGAACACCTAAAGGACAGGAAGGGCACCCCCATGGACACCTAGGGGACAGCCAGGGCCCCCCCAGGGACACCAAGGGGACAGCCAGGGCACACCAGGGACAGCCAGGGACCCCACAGGGACACCCAGGGCACCCCCAGGGACATCTAGGGGACAGGCAGGGCACCCCCAGGGACATTTAGGGGACAGCCAGGGCACTCCAGGGACACCCAGAGCACGCCCAGGGACTCCTAGGGGACAGGCAGGGAACCCCCAGGGACACCTAGGGGACAGCCAAAGCACCCCAGGGCACCCAGGGCACCCCCAGGGACACCAAGGGGACAGCCAGGGCACCCCCAGGGACAACTAGAGGATAGGCAGGGCGCCCCCAGGGCACCCCAGGGACACCCAGGGCACCCCCAGGGACAGCTAGGGGACAGCCAGAGCACCCCAAGGACAGTCAGGGCACCCCCAGGGACACCAAGGGGACAGCCAGAGCACCCCAAAGACAGCCAGGGCACCCCCAGGGACACCTAGGGGACAGCCAGGGCACCCCCAGGGACACCTAGGGGACAGCCAAGGAACCCCAGGGACACACTGGGCCCCCCAGGGACACGTAGGGGACAGCCAGGGCACCCCAGAGACACCCTGGGCACCCCCAGGGACAACTAGGGGACAGCCAGGGCACCCTAGGGACAGCCAGGGCACCCCCAAGACAGGAAGGGGACAGCCAGGGCACCCCCAGGGACACCAAGGGGACAGCCAGGGCACCCCCAGGAACACCTAGGGGACAGCCACGGCAGTCCAAGGGACACCCTGAGCACCCCCAGGGAAACCGAGGGGACAGCCAGGGCACCCCAGGGACACCTAGGTGACAGGGAAGGCAACCCCAGGGACACCTTGGGGACAGCCATGGCACCCCCTGGGCACCCCAAGGACAGTCAGGGCACCCCCACGGACACCGAGGGGACAGCCAGGGCACTCCAGGGACAGCCAGGGCACCCCCAGGGCACCCTAGGGACAGCCAGGGAACCCCCAGGGACACCTAGGGGACAGCCAGGGGACCCCCCAGGGACACCTAGGGGATAGCCAGGGCACCGCAGGGTCAGCCAGGGCACCCCCAGGGCACCCCAGGGACACCCAGGGCAGCTCCACGGACACGTAGGGAACAGCCAGGGCACCCCCAGGGACACCTAGGGGACAGCCAGGGCCCCCCGAGGGACACCTAGGGGACAGCCAGGGCACCCCAGGGACACCCAGGGCACCCCCAGGGACACGTAGGGCACAGCCATGCCACCCTAGGGACAGCCAGGGCACCCCCAAGGACATCTAGGGGACACGCAGGGAACCCCCAGGGACACCTAGGGGACAGCCAGGGCATCCCCAGGGACACCCAGGACACCCCCAGGGACACCAAAGGGACACCCTGGGCACACCCAGGGACACCAAGGGGACGCCCAGGGACACCTAGGGGACAGCCAGGGCACCCCAGGGACAGCGAGGGCACCCCCAGGGACACCTAGGGGACAGCCAGGGCAGCCCCAGGGACACTCAGGGCACCCCCAGGGAAACCTAGGGGACAGCCAGGGAACCCCAGGGACAAGTACGGGACAGCCAGGGAACCCCACTGACACCCTGTGCACCCCCAGGGACACCCAGGGCCCCCCCAGGGACACCTAGGGGACAGCCAGGGAACCCCAGGGACACCCTAGCCACCCCCAGGGACACCTAGGGGACAGCCAGGGAACCCGAGGGACAGCCAGGGAACCCCCAGGGACACCTAGAGGACAGGAAGGGCACCCCCAGGGACACCAAGGGGACAGCCAGGGCACTCCAGGGACAGCCAGGGCACACCCAGGGCACACCAGGGACAGCCAGGGCACCCCCAGGGACACCTAGGGGACAGCCAGGGGACCCCCCAGGGACACCTAGGGGACAGCCAGGGCACTGCAGGATCAGCCAGGGCACCCCCAGGGCACCCCAGGGACACCCAGGGCAGCTCCACGGACACGTAGGGGACAGCCAGGGCACCTCCAGGGACACCTAGGGGACAGCCAGGGCCCCCCCAGGGACACCTAGGGGACAGCCAGGGAACCCCAGGGACACCCTGTGCACTCCCAGGGACAGCCAGGGCACCCCCAGGGACACCGAGAGGACAGGCAGGGCACCGCCAGGGACAACTTGGGGACAGCCAGGGCACCCCAGGGACAGCCAGGGCACCCCCAGGGACACCTAGGGGACCTCCAGAGCACACCCAGGGACACCCAGGGCACCCCCAGGGACACCTAGGGGACAGCCAGGGCCCCCCCAGGGACACCTAGGGGACAGCCAGGGCACCCCAGGGACACCCAGGGCACCCCCAGGGACACTTAGGGGACAGCCAGGGCACCCCCAGGGACACCTAGGGGACAGCCATGGCACCCTAGGGACAGCCGGGGCACCCCCAGGGACACCGAGGGCACAGCCATGCCACCCTAGGGACAGCCAGGGAACCCCCAAGGACACCCAGGGCACTCCCAGGGACACCAAGGGGACAGCAAGGGCACCCCCAGAGACACCTAAGGGACACCCCGGGCACCCCCAGGGACACCAAGGGGACGCCCAGGGACACCTAGGGGACAGCCAGGGCACCCAAGGGACACCCACGGGACCCCCAGGGACACCTAGGGGACAGCCAGGGCACCCCCAGGGAAACCTAGGGGACAGCCAGGGCACCCCCAAGGACACCTAGAGGACAGGCAGGGCACCCCCAGGGCACCCCAGGGACACCCAGGGACACCTAGGGGACAGCCAGGGCATCCCCAGGGACACCCAGGTCACCCCCAGAGACACCGAGGGTACAGGCAGGGCACCCTGGGGATAGCCAGGGCACCCCCAGGAACACCTAGGGGACAGGCAGGTCACCCCCAGGGACACCTAGGGGACAGCCAGGGCACCCTCGGGACAGCCAGGGCACACCCAGGGACACCTAGGGGACAGGCATGGCACCCCCAGGGACACCTAGGGGACAGCCAGGGCACCCTAGGGACAGCCAGGGCACCCCCAAGACAGGAAGGGGACAGCCAGGGCACCCCAGGGACACCCAGGGCACCCCCAGGAACACCTAGGGGACAGCCTCGGCACTCCAAGGGACACCCTGGGCACCCCCAGGGAAACCGAGGGGACAGCCAGGGCACCCCAGGGACACCTAGGTGACAGGGAAGGCAACCCCAGGGACACCATGGGGTCAGCCAGGGCACCCCCTGGGCACCCCAAGGACAGTCAGGGCACCCCCAGGGACACCGAGGGGACAGCCAGGGCACTGCAGGGTCAGCCAGGGCACCCCCAGGGCACCCCAGGGACACCCAGGGCAGCTCCACGGACACGTAGGGGACAGCCAGGGCACCCCCAGGGACACCTAGGGGACAGCCAGGGCCCCCCCAGGGACACCTAGGGGACAGCCAGGGAACCTCAGGGACACCCTGTGCACCCCCAGGGACAGCCAGGGCACCCCCAGGGACACCTAGGGGACAGCCAGGGCACCCCAGGGACAGCCAGGGCACCCCCAGGGACACCTAGGGGACCTCCAGAGCACACCCAGGGACACCCAGGGCACCCCCAGGGACACCTAGGGGACAGCCAGGGCCCCCCCAGGGACACCTAGGGGACAGCCAGGGCACCCCAGGGACACCCAGGGCACCCCCAGGGACACTTAGGGGACAGCCAGGGCACTCTAGGGACAGCCAGGGCACCCCCAGGGACACCGAGGGCACAGCCATGCCACCCTAGGGACAGCCAGGGCACCCCCAAGGACACCTAGGGGACACGCAGGGAACCCCCAGGGACACCTAGGGGACAGCCAGGGCATCCCCAGGGACACCCAGGGCACCCCCAGGGACACCAAAGGGACACCCTGGGCACACCCAGGGACACCAAGGGGACGCCCAGGGACACCTAGGAGACAGCCAGGGCACCCCAGGGACAGCGAGGGCACCCCCAGGGACACCTAGGGGACAGCGAGGGCACCCCCAGGGACACCTAGGGGACAGCCAGGGAACCCCAGGGACACCCTGTGCACCCCCAGGGACACCCAGGGCCCCCCCAGGGACACCTAGGGGACAGCCAGGGAACCCCAGGGACACCCTAGCCACCCCCAGGGACACCTAGGGGACAGCCAGGGAACCCGAGGGACAGCCAGGGAACCCCCAGGGACACCTAGAGGACAGGAAGGGCACCCCCAGGGACACCTAGGGGACAGCCAGGGCACTCCAGGGACAGCCAGGGCACCCCCAGGGCACACCAGGGACAGCCAGGGCACCCCCAGGGACACCTAGGGGACAGCCAGGGGACCCCCCAGGGACACCTAGGGGACAGCCAGGGCACTGCAGGGTCAGCCAGGGCACCCCCAGGGCACCCCAGGGACACCCAGGGCAGCTCCACGGACACGTAGGGGACAGCCAGGGCACCTCCAGGGACACCTAGGGGACAGCCAGGGCCCCCCCAGGGACACCTAGGGGACAGCCAGGCAACCCCAGGGACACCCTGTGCACTCCCAGGGACAGCCAGGGCACCCCCAGGGACACCGAGAGGACAGGCAGGGCACCGCCAGGGACAACTTGGGGACAGCCAGGGCACCCCAGGGACAGCCAGGGCACCCCCAGGGACACCTAGGGGACCTCCAGAGCACACCCAGGGACACCCAGGGCACCCCCAGGGACACCTAGGGGACAGCCAGGGCCCCCCCAGGGACACCTAGGGGACAGCCAGGGCACCCCAGGGACACCCAGGGCACCCCCAGGGACACTTAGGGGACAGCCAGGGCACTCCCAGGGACACCTAGGGGACAGCCATGGCACCCCAGGGACACCCAGGGCACCCCCAGGAACACCTAGGGGACAGCCTCGGCACTCCAAGGGACACCCTGGGCACCCCCAGGGAAACCGAGGGGACAGCCAGGGCACCCCAGGGACACCTAGGTGACAGGGAAGGCAACCCCAGGGACACCATGGGGACAGCCAGGGCACCCCCTGGGCACCCCAAGGACAGTCAGGGCACCCCCAGGGACACCGAGGGGACAGCCAGGGCACTGCAGGGTCAGCCAGGGCACCCCCAGGGCACCCCAGGGACACCCAGGGCAGCTCCACGGACACGTAGGGGACAGCCAGGGCACCCCCAGGGACACCTAGGGGACAGCCAGGGCCCCCCCAGGGACACCTAGGGGACAGCCAGGGAACCTCAGGGACACCCTGTGCACCCCCAGGGACAGCCAGGGCACCCCCAGGGACACCTAGGGGACAGCCAAGGCACCCCAGGGACAGCCAGGGCACCCCCAGGGACACCTAGGGGACCTCCAGAGCACACCCAGGGACACCCAGGGCACCCCCAGGGACACCTAGGGGACAGCCAGGGCCCCCCCAGGGACACCTAGGGGACAGCCAGGGCACCCCAGGGACACCCAGGGCACCCCCAGGGACACTTAGGGGACAGCCAGGGCACCCTAGGGACAGCCAGGGCACCCCCAGGGACACCGAGGGCACAGCCATGCCACCCTAGGGACAGCCAGGGCACCCCCAAGGACACCTAGGGGACACGCAGGGAACCCCCAGGGACACCTAGGGGACAGCCAGGGCATCCCCAGGGACACCCAGGGCACCCCCAGGGACACCAAAGGGACACCCTGGGCACACCCAGGGACACCAAGGGGACGCCCAGGGACACCTAGGAGACAGCCAGGGCACCCCAGGGACAGCGAGGGCACCCCCAGGGACACCTAGGGGACAGCGAGGGCACCCCCAGGGACACCTAGGGGACAGCCAGGGAACCCCAGGGACACCCTGTGCACCCCCAGGGACACCCAGGGCCCCCCCAGGGACACCTAGGGGACAGCCAGGGAACCCCACGGACACCCTAGCCACCCCCAGGGACACCTAGGGGACAGCCAGGGAACCCGAGGGACAGCCAGGGAACCCCCAGGGACACCTAGAGAACAGGAAGGGCACCCCCAGGGACACCTAGGGGACAGCCAGGGCACTCCAGGGACAGCCAGGGCACCCCCAGGGCACACCAGGGACAGCCAGGGCACCCCCAGGGACACCTAGGGGACAGCCAGGGGACCCCCCAGGGACACCTAGGGGACAGCCAGGGCACTGCAGGGTCAGCCAGGGCACCCCCAGGGCACCCCAGGGACACCCAGGGCAGCTCCACGGACACGTAGGGGACAGCCAGGGCACCTCCAGGGACACCTAGGGGACAGCCAGGGCCCCCCCAGGGACACCTAGGGGACAGCCAGGCAACCCCAGGGACACCCTGTGCACTCCCAGGGACAGCCAGGGCACCCCCAGGGACACCGAGAGGACAGGCAGGGCACCGCCAGGGACAACTTGGGGACAGCCAGGGCACCCCAGGGACAGCCAGGGCACCCCCAGGGACACCTAGGGGACCTCCAGAGCACACCCAGGGACACCCAGGGCACCCCCAGGGACACCTAGGGGACAGCCAGGGCCCCCCCAGGGACACCTAGGGGACAGCCAGGGCACCCCAGGGACACCCAGGGCACCCCCAGGGACACTTAGGGGACAGCCAGGGCACTCCCAGGGACACCTAGGGGACAGCCATGGCACCCTAGGGACAGCCGGGGCACCCCCAGGGACACCGAGGGCACAGCCATGCCACCCTAGGGACAGCCAGGGCACCCCCAAGGACACCTAGGGGACACGCAGGGAACCCCCAGGGACACCTAGGGGACAGCCAGGGCATCCCCAGGGACACCCAGGGCACCCCCAGGGACACCAAGGGGACAGCAAGGGCACCCCCAGGGACACCTAAGGGACACCCTGGGCACCCCCAGTGACACCAAGGGGACGCCCAGGGACACCTAGGGGACAGCCAGGGCACCCCAGGGACAGCGAGGGCACCCCCAGGGACACCTAGGGGACAGCCAGGGCACCCCCAGGGAAACCTAGGGGACAGCCAGGGCACCCCCAAGGACACCTAGAGGAAAGGCAGGGCACCCCAAGGGCACCCCAGGGACACCCAGCGCACCCCCAGGGACACCAAGGGGACAGGATGGGCACCCCCAGTGCACCCCAGGGACACCCAGCGCACCCCCAGGGACACCAAGGGGACAGCCAGAGCACCCCAAGGACAGCCAGGGCACCCACAGGGACACCTAGGGGACAGCCAGGGCACCCCAGGGACTCCTAGGGGACAGCCAGGGCACCCCCAGGGACACCTAGGGGACAGCCAGGGCATTCAAGGGACACCCATGGCACCCCCAGGGACACCCAGGGGACAGCAAGGGCACCCACAGGGACACCCAGGGCACCCCCAGGGACACGTAGGGGACAGCCAGGGCACCCCAGGGACACCCTGGGCGACCCCAGGGACACCGAGGGGACAGCCAGGGCACTCCGAGGGACAGGGAGGGCACCCCCAGGGACACCTAGGGGACAGGCAGGGCACCCCCAGAGACCCCTAGGGGACAGACAGGGCACCCTAGGGACAGCAATGGCACCCCCAGGGACACGTAGGGGACAGGCAGGGCACCCTAGGGACAGCCAGGGCACCCCCTGGGCCACCTAGGGAACAGCCAGGGGACCCCAGGGACACGTAGGGGACAGCCAGGGCACCCCCAGGGACACCAAGGGGAAGGCAGGACACCCCCAGGGACACCTAGGGGACAGCCAGGGCACCCCCAGGGACATTTAGGGGACAGCTAGGGCACTCCAGGGACACCCAGGGCACCCCCAGGGACATTTAGGTGACAGCCAGGGCACTCCAGGGACACCCAGGGAACCCCCAGGGACACCTAGGGGACAGGCAGGGAACCGCCAGGGACACCTAGGGGACAGCCAGGGCACCCCCAGGGACACCCAGGGCACCTCCAGGGACACCTAGGGGACAGGCAGGGCACCCCCAGTGCACCCCAGGGACACCCAGCGCACCCCCAGGTACACCAAGGGGACAGCCAGAGCACCCCAAGGACAGCCAGGGCACCCACAGGGACACCTAGGGGACAGGCAGGGCACCCCAGGGACACCTAGGGGACAGCCAGGGCACCCCCAGGGACACCTAGGGGACAGCCAGGGCACCCAAGGGACACCCAGGGCACACCCACGGACACCTAGGGGACAGCAAGGGCACCCACAGGGACACCCAGGGCAACCCCAGGGACACGTAGGGGACAGGAAGGGCACCCCCAGAGACCCCTAGGGGACAGACAGGGCACCCTAGGGACAGCAATGGAACCCCCAGGGACACGTAGGGGACAGGCAGGGCACCCTAGGGACAGCCAGGGCACCCCTGGGCCACCTAGGGAATAGCCAGGGGACCCCAGGGACACGTAGGGGACAGCCAGGGCACCCTCAAGGACACCTAGGGGACATGCAGGGTACCCCCAGGGACAACGAGGGGACAGCCATGGCACCCCCAGGGACACCTAGGGGACAGCCAGGGCACCGTAGGGACAGCCAGGGCACCCCCAGGGACACCAAGGGCACAGCCAGGGCACCGTAGGGACAGCCAGGGCACCCCAAGAGACACCAAGGGCACAGACAGGGCAATCTAGGGACACCAGAAGGACAGCCAGGGCACCCCCAGGGACACCTAGGGGACAGGCAGGGCACCCCCAGAGACCCCTAGGGGACAGCCAGGGCGTCCCCAGGGACACCCAGGGCAACCCCAGGGAAACCTAGAGGACAGACAGAGCACCCCAGGCACACCAACGGCACCCCCAGGGGCACCTAGGGGACAGCCAGGGCACCCCGAGGGACAGCAGGGCACCCCGAGGGACACCTAGGGGACAGCCAGGGCACCATAGGGACACCCAGGGCACCCCCAGGGACACCAAGGGCACAGACAGGGCACCCTAGGGACACCTAGAAGACAGGCAGGGCAACCCCAGGGACACCTAGGGGACAGCCAGGGCACCCCCAGGGACACCTAGGGGACAGCCAGGGCACCCCCAGGGACACCAAGGGGACATCCAGAGCACCCCAGGGACACCCAGGGCAACCCCAGGGACACCTAGAGGACAGACAGAGCACCCCAGGCACACCAACGGCACCCCCTGGGACACCTAGGGGACAGCCAGGGCACCCCGAGGGACACCTAAGTGACAGCCAGGGCACCCCAGGGACATCGAGGGACAGCCAGGAACCCCCTGGGACAGCCAGCTCACCCCCACGGCCGCCTCCACCTCCAGGAGCTATCAAAACCCTCCTCAGGTTCTTTGATGCCTCAAATGGGCCGCCCAAACCTCCCGAATACCCCCCAAAGCACCCAAAGCAGCCCCCAGGACGCCCCCCAGACCCCCCACAACCCAAAACCCTCTCCACGAACACTCAGGACCCCCAGGATCCCCCCAAATCCGCGCCCCCCTCACCCTGAGGTCCCGTTTGAGCCGCTCCACGTTGCGGACAGGCACCAGCTCATCAAGCCCCAAGCACCAACACCTGCGGGACTGGGATGGACTGAGAGCACTGGGAGGGTGACCAGAGAAACCTGGGATGGACAAAGAGTGGACTGGGATGAACTGGGATGAACTGGCAGGTGTGTGGGGGTCCATGGTGGCCACTCGGTGCCTTACTGGTCTATACTGGGATGGGTCGGATGGCCCCAGGGGAGGGGGTGAGGCCACAATGGTCCAGACTGGGAGGGGAGTCACCATGGCGCCGGAGGCGGAGTCGAGGATACGAGCCAGGCAAGGACACCAAGGGGACAGCCAGGGCAACCCAGGGACACCAGGGCCCCCCCAGAGACACCTAGGGGACAGCCAGGGAACCCCAGGGACACCCTGTGCACCCCCAGGGACACCCAGGGCACACCCAGGGACACCTAGGAGACAGCCAGGGCACCCTAGGGACAGCCAGGGCACCACCAGGGACACCTAGGGGACAGCCAGGGTACCCCAGGGACAGCGAGGGCACCCCCAGGGACACCTAGGCGACCTGCAGAGACATCTAGGGGACAGCCAGGGCACCCCAGGGACAGCCAGGGAACCCCCAGGGACACCTAGGGGACAGCCAGGGCACCCAAGGGACAGCCAGGGCACCCCCAGGGACGCCTAGGGGACAGCCAGGGCCCCCCCAGGGACACCTAGGGGACAGCCAGGGTACCCCCAGGGACGCCTAGGGGACAGCCAGGGCACCCCCAGGGACACCTAGGAGACAGCCAGGGCACGCCAGGGACACCCAGGGCACCCTCAGGGACCCCTAGGGGAGAGCCAGGGCACCCCCAGGGACACCGAGGGGACAGCCATGGCACCCCAGGGACACCTAGGGCACAGCCAGGGCACCCTAGGGACAGCCAGGGCAGCCCAGGGACACCTACGGGACAGCCAGGGCACCCTCTGGGACACCAAGGACAGCCAGGGCACCCCAAGGACAGCCAGGGCAGCCCAGGGCAGCCCAGGGACACCCAGGGTACCCCAGGGACACCTAGGGGACAGCCAGGGCCCCCCCAGGGACACCTAGGGGAAGCCAGGGCTACCCAGGGACACCCAGGGCACCCCCAGGGACACCGAGGGGACAGCCAGGGCACCCTAGGGACTGCCATGGCACCCTAGGGACAGCCAGGGCACACCCAGGGACACCTAAGGGACAGGCAGGGCACCCCCAGGGACACTGACGGGACAGCCAGGGCACCCCCAGAGACCCCTAGGGGACAGCCAGGGACCTCCTAGGGACACTCTGGGCACCCCAAGGGACACCTTGGGGTAAGCCAGGGCACCCCAGGGACACCCAGGGCACCCCCAGGGACACGGAGAGGACAGCCAGGGCACCCCCAGGGACACCTAGGGCAAGGCAGGACACCCCCAGGGACACCTAGGGGACAGGCAGGGCACCTCCAGGGACAGCCAGGGTACCCCCAGGGACACCTAGGGACAGTCAGGGCACCCCAGGGACACCTAGGGGACAGCCAGGGCACCCTAGGGAGAGCCAGGGCACTTCGAGGGACACCTAAGTGACAGCCAGGGCACCCCAGGGACATCGAGGGACAGCCAGGAACCCCCTGGGACAGCCAGCTCACCCCCACGGCCGCCTCCACCTCCAGGAGCTATCAAAACCCTCCTCAGGTTCTTTGATGCCTCAAATGGGCCGCCCAAACCTCCCGAATACCCCCCAAAGCACCCAAAGCAGCCCCCAGGACGCCCCCCGGACCCCCCACAACCCAAAAACCCCCTCCACGACAACTCAGGACCCCCAGGATCCCCCCAAATCCGCGCCCCCCTCACCCTGAGGTCCCGTTTGAGCCGCTCCACAGTTGCGGACAGGCACCAGCTCATCAAGCCCCAAGCACCAACACCTGCGGGACTGGGATGGACTGAGAGCACTGGGAGGGTGACCAGAGAAACCTGGGATGGACAAAGAGTGGACTGGGATGAACTGGGATGAACGGGCAGGCGTGTGGGGGTCCATGGTGGCCACTCGATGCCTTACTGGTCTATACTGGGATGGGTCGGATGGCCCCAGGGGAGGGGGTGAGGCCACAATGGTCCAGACTGGGAGGGGAGTCACCATGGCGCCGGAGGCGGAGTCGAGGATACGAGCCAGGCAAGGACACCTAGGGGACAGCCAGGGCAACCCAGGGACACCAGGGCCCCCCCAGAGACACCTAGGGGACAGCCAGGGAACCCCAGGGACACCCTGTGCACCCCCAGGGACACCTAGGGGACAGCCAGGGCCCATCCCGGGACACCTAGGGGACAGCCAGGGAACCCCAGGGACACCCTGTGCACGCCCAGGGACACCCAGGGCACATCCAGGGACACCTAGGGGACAGCCAGGGCACCCTAGGGACAGACAGGGCACCCCCAGGGACACCGAGGGCACAGCCAGGGGACCCCCAGGGACACAGAGAGGACAGGCAGGGCACCCCCAGGGACACCTTGGGGACAGCCAGGGCACCCCAGGGACAGCCAGGGCACCCCCAAGGACACCTAGGGGACCTCCAGGGCACCCCCAGGGACACACAGGGCACCCCCAGGGCCACCTAGGGGACAGCCAGGGCATCCCAGGGACAGCGAGGGCACCCCCAGGGACACCCAGGGCACCCCCAGGGACACCTAGGGGACAGCCAGGGCACCCCCAGGGACACCCAGGGCACCCCCAGGGACACCTAGGGGACAGCCAGGGCACCCCCAGGGACACCTAGGGGAGAGGCAGGGCACCCCCAGGGACACCTAGGGGACAGCCAGGGCACCCCCAAGGACACCTAGGGGACACGCAGGGAACCCCCAGGGACACCTAGGGGACAGCCAGGGTATCCCAAGGGACACCCAGGGCACCCCCAGGGACACCAAGGGGACTGCAAGGGCACCCAGAGTGACACCTAAGGGACACCCTGGGCACCCCCAGGGACACCAAGGGGACGCCCAGGGACACCTAGGGGATAGCCAGGGCACCCCAGGGACAGCGAGGGCACCCCCAGGGACACCTAGGGGACAGGCATGGCACCCCCAGGGACACCGAGGGGAAAGCCAGGGCACCCCCAGGGACGCCTAGGGGAAGGCAGGACACCCTCAGTGACACCTAGGGGACAGCCAGGGCACCCCCAGGGACATTTAGGGGACAGCCAGGGCACTCCAGGGACACCCAGGGCACCCCCAGGGACACCTAGGGGACAGCCAGGGAACCCCCAGGGACACCTAGGGGACAGGCAGGGCACCCCCAGGGACACTGACGGGACAGCCAGGGCACCCCCAGAGACCCCTAGGGGACAGCCAGGGCACCCCAGGGACACCCAGGGCACCCCCAGGGACACCAAGGGGACAGGCAGGGCACCCCCAGGGACACCCAGGGCACCCCGAACGACACCTAGGGGACAGGAAGGGCACACCCAGGGACACCTAGGGGAGAGCCAGGGCACGCCAGGGACAGCCAGGGCACCTCCAGGGACACTAAGGGGACATCCAGAGCACCCCAGGGACAGCCAGGGCACCCCCAGGAACACCGAAGGAACACCCTGGGCACCCCCAGTGACACCAAGGGGACCCCCAGGGACACCTAGGGGACAGGCAGGGCATTCCCAGGGACACTGACGGGACAGCCAGGGCACGCCCAGAGACCCCTAGGGGACAGCCAGGGCACTCCCAGGGACACTCTGGGCACCCACAGGGACACCTAGGGGACCTCCAGGGCACCCCCAGGGACACCCAGGGCACCCCCAGGGCCACCTAGGGGACAGCCAGGGCACCCCAGGGACAGCCAGGGCCCCCCCAGGGACACCAAGGGGACAGCCAGGGCACCCCAGGCACACCCAGGGCTCCCCCAGGGACACCTAGGGGACAGCCAGGGCACCCCAGGCACACCCAGGGCTCCCCCAGGGACACCTAGGGGACAGCCAGGCCACCCCCAGGGACACCGAGGTCACCCCCAGGGACACCTAGGGCACCCCCAGAGACACCGAAGGCACAGCCAGGGCACCCTAGGGACAGCCAGGGCACCGCCAGGGACACCTAGGGGACAGCCAGGGCACCCCCAGGGACACCTAGGGGACAGCCAGGGCACTCCAGAGACAGCCAGGGCACCCCCAGGGACACCTAGGGGACAGCCAGGGCACCCGAAGGACAGCCAGAGCACCCCCAGGGACACCAAGGGCACAGCCAGGGCACCCTAGGGACAGCCAGGGCAACGCCAGGGACACCTAGGGGACAGCCAGGGCATCCCCAGGGACACCCAGGGCACCCCCAGGGACACCTAGAGGACAGCCAGGGCACTCCCAGGGACACCTAGGGGACAGGCAGGGCACCCCCAGAGACACCTAGGAGACAGCCAGGGCCCCCCCAGGGACACCTAGGGGACAGCCATGGCACCCTAGGGACAGCCAGGGCACCCCCAGGGACACCGAGGGCACAGCCATGCCACCCTAGGGACAGCCAGGGCACCCCCAAGGACACCTAGGGGACACGCAGGGAACCCCCAGGGACACCTAGGGGACAGCCAGGGCACCCCCAGGGACACCAAGGGGACAGCAAGGGCACCCCCAGGGACACCTAAGGGACACCCTGGGCACCCACAGGGACACCAAGGGGACGCCCATGGACACCTAGGGGACAGCCAGGGCACCCCAGGGACAGCGAGGGCACCCCCAGGGACACCAAGGGGACAGCCAGGGCACCCCCAGGGAAACCTAGGGGACAGCCAGGGCACCCCCAAGGACAACTAGAGGACAGGCAGGGCACCCCCAGGGCACCCCAGGGACACCCAGGGACACCTAGGGGACAGCCAGGGCACCCCAGGGACACCCAGGGCACCCCCAGGGACACGGAGGGGACAGCCAGGGCACCCCCAGGGACACCTAGGGCAAGGCAGGACACCCCCAGGGACACCTAGGGGACAGGCAGGGCACCTCCAGGGACAGCCAGGGTACCCCCAGGGACACCTAGGGACAGTCAGGGCACCCCAGGGACACCTAGGGGACAGCCAGGGCACCCTAGGGACAGCCAGGGCACCCCGAGGGACACCTAAGTGACAGCCAGGGCACCCCAGGGACATCGAGGGACAGCCAGGAACCCCCTGGGACAGCCAGCTCACCCCCACAGCCGCCTCCACCTCCAGGAGCTATGAAAACCCTCCTCAGGTTCTTTGATGCCTCAAATGGGCCGCCCAAGCCTCCCGAATACCCCCCAAAGCACCCAAAGCAGCCCCCAGGACGCCCCCCAGACCCCCCACAACCCAAAAACCCCCTCCCCGACAACTCAGGACCCCCAGGATCCCCCCAAATCCGCGCCCCCCTCACCCTGAGGTCCCGTTTGAGCCGCTCCACGTTGCGGACAGGCACCAGCTCATCAAGCCCCAAGCACCAACACCTGCGGGACTGGGATGGACTGAGAGCACTGGGAGGGTGACCAGAGAAACCTGGGATGGACAAAGAGTGGACTGGGATGAACTGGGATGAACGGGCAGGCGTGTGGGGGTCCATGGTGGCCACTCGGTGCCTTACTGGTCTATACTGGGATGGGTCGGATGGCCACAGGGGAGGGGGTGAGGCCACAATGGTCCAGACTGGGAGGGGAGTCACCATGGCGCCGGAGGCGGAGTCGAGGATACGAGCCAGGCAAGGACACCAAGGGGACAGCCAGGGCAACCCAGGGACACCAGGGCCCCCCCAGAGACACCTAGGGGACAGCCAGGGCACCCCCAGGGACACCCAGGGCAATCCCAGGGGCACCTAGGGGACACCCAGGGACACCTAGGGGACAGCGAGGGCACCCCCAGGGACACCCAGGGCAATCCCAGGGGCACCTAGGGGACAGCCAGGGCACCCCAGGGACAGCGAGGGCACCCCCAGGGACACCCAGGGCACCCCCAGGGACACCTAGGGGACAGCCAGGGCACCCCCAGGGACACCCAGGGCACCCCCAGGGACACCTAGGGGACAGCCAGGGCACCCCCAGGGACACCTAGGGGACAGCCAGGGCACCCCCAGGGACACCTAGGGGACAGCCAGGGCACTCCAGGGACTGCCAGGGCACCCCCAGGGACACCTAGGGGACAGCCAGGACACCCCCAGGGACACCCAGGGCACCCCCAGGGACACGTAGGGGACAGCCAGGGCACACCAGGAACACCCTGGGCACCCCCAGGGACTCCGAGGGGACAGCCAGGGCACCCCAGGGACACCTAGGGGACCTCCAAAGCATCCCAGGGACACCCTGGGCACCCCCAGGGACACCTAGTGGACAGCCTGGGCACCCCCAGGGACACCCAGGGCACCCCCAGGGACACCAAGGGCACAGACAGGGCACCCTAGGGACACCAAGGGGACAGCCAGGGCACCCCCAGGGACACCTAGGGGACAGGCAGGGCACCCCCAGAGAGCACTAGGGGACAGCCAGGGACCCCCCAGGGACACCCAGGGCACCCCCAGGGACACCTAGGGGACAGCCAGGGCATCCCCAGGGACACCAAGGGCACCCCCAAGGACACCTAGAGGACAGCCAGGGCACCCCAGGCACACCCAGGGCACCCCCACGGACACCAAGGGGACAGCCAGGGCACCCCGAGGGACACCATGGCACCCCCAGGGACACCTAGGGGACAGCCAGGGCACCCTAGGGACAGCCACGGCACCCCCAGGGACACCAAGGGCACAGACAGGGCACCCTAGGGACACCAAGGGGACAGCCAGGGCACCCTCAGGGACACCAAGGGGACATCCAGAGCACCCCAGGGACAGCCAGGGCACCCTCAGGGACACCTACGGGACAGCCAGGGAACCCTAGGGACACCTAAGGGACACCCTGAGCACCCCCAGGGACACCCTAGGCACCCCCAGGGACACGTAGGGGATAGCCAGGGCACCCCAGGGACACCTAGGGGACCTCCAGGGTACCCCCAGGGACACGTACGGGACAGCCAGGGCACCCCCAGGGACACCTCGAGGACAGCCAGGGAACCCCAGGGACACCCTGTGCACCCCCAGGGACACCCAGGGCACACCCCGGGACACCTAGGGGACAGCCAGGGCCCCCCCAGGGACACCTAGGGGACAGCCAGGGAACCTCAGGGACACCCTGTGCACCCTCAGGGACACCCAGGGCACACCCAGGGACACCAAGGGGACAGCCAGGGCACCCCCAGGGACACCTAGGGGACAGCGAGGGCACCCCCAGGGACACCTAGGGGACAGCCAGGGCCCGCCCAGGGACACGTAGGAGACAGCCAGGGCACCCCAGGGACACCCAGGGCACCCCCAGGGACACCCAGGGGACAGTCTGGGCACCCCCAGGGACACCTAGGGCACAGCCAGGGCACCCTAGGGACAGCCAGGGCATCCTCAGGGACACCGAGGGCACAGCCAGGGCACCCCCAGGGACACGTAGGGTACAGCCAGGGCACCATAGGGACACCCAGGGCACCCCCAACGACACCTAGGGGACAGGCAGGGCACCCCCAGGGACAACCAGGGCACCCCCAACGACACCTAGGGGACAGGCAGGGCACCCCCAGGGACAACCAGGGCACCCCCAACGACACCTAGGGGACAGGCAGGGCACCCCCAGGGACACCTAGGGGAAAGCCAGGGCACCCCCAGGGACAACCAGGGCACACCCAGGGACACCAAGGGGACCTCCAGGGCACCCCCAGGGACACCTAGGGCACAGCCAGGGCACCCTAGGGACAGCCAGGGCATCCTCAGGGACACCGAGGGCACAGCCAGGGCACCCCCAGGGACACCCAGGGCACCCCCAGGGACACCCAGGGCACCGCCAGGGACACCAAGGGGACAGGCAGGGCACACGCAGGGACACCTAGGGGACAGCCAGGGCACCCCCAGGGACACCTAGGGGAGAGGCAGGGCACCACCAGGGACACCTAGGGGACAGCCAGGATACCCCCAGGGACACCTAGGGGACAGCCAGGGCACCCCGAGGGACACCAGCGCACCCCAAGTTTAACCTAGGTGACAGCCAGGGCACCCTAGGGACACCAGGGCATCCCCAGGGACCCCTAAGGCACAGCCAGGGCACCCTACGGACAGCCAGGGCACCCCCAGGGACACCAAGGGGACATCCAGAGCACCCCAGGGACAGCCAGGGCACCCCCAGGGACACCTAGGGGACAGGAAGTGCACCCCCAGGGACACCTAAGGAACACCCTGGGCACCCCCAGGGACACCAAGGGGACCCCCAGGGACACCTAGGGGACAGGCAGGGCACCCCCAGAGACCCCTAGGGGACAGCCAGGGCACCCCCAGGGACACCCAGGGCACCCCCAGGGACACCTAGGGAACAGCCAGGGCATCCCCAGGGACATTAAGGGCACCCCCAGGTACACCTAGAGGACAGCCAGGGCACCCCCAGGGACACCTAGGGGACAGCCAGGGCACCCCCAGGGACACCTAGGGGACAGCCAAGGCACTCCAGAGACAGCCAGGGCACCCCCAGGGACAGCTAGGGGACAGCCAGGGCATCCCCAGAGACACGCAGGGCACCCCCAGGGACACCTAGAGGACAGCCAGCGCACGCCCAGGGACACCTAGGGGACAGCCAGGGCATCCCCAGAGACACGCAGGGCACCCCCAGGGACGCCTAGAGGACAGCCAGGGCACCCCAGGGACACCTAGGGGACAGGCAGGGCACCCCCAGGGACACCTAGGGGACAGCCAGGGCCCCCCCAGGGACAACTAGGGGACAGCCAGGGCACTCCTGGGACACCCAGGGCACCCCCAGGGACACCTAGGGGACAGCCAGGGCACCCTAAAGACATCCAGGGCACCCCCAGGGACACCTAGGGGACAGGCAGGGCACACCCAGGGACACCGAGGGGAAGGCAGGACACCCCCAGGGACTCCTAGGGGACAGCCAGGGCACCCCCAGGGACAACTAGGGGACAGCCAGGGCACTCCAGGGACACCCAGGGCACCCCCAGGGACACCTAGGGGAAAACCAGGCCACCCCCAGGGACACCCAGGGCACCCGCAACGACACCTAGGGGACAGGCAGGGCACACCCAGGGACACTGACGGGACAGCCAGGGCAACCCCAGGGACACCTAGGGGACAGCCAGGGCACCCCAGGGACACGCAGGGCACCCCCAGGGACACCTAGGGTACAGCCATGGCACCCCAGGGACACCCAGGGCACCCTCAGGGACACCGAGGGCACAGCCAGGGCACCCCGAGGGACACCTAGGGGACAGGCAGGGCAACCCCAGAGACCCCTAGGGGACAGCCAAGGCCCCCCAAGGGACACCCAGAGCACACCCAGGGACACCTAGGGAACAGCAAGGGCATCCCCAGGGACATTGAGGGCACCCCCAGGGACACCTAGAGGACAGCCAGGTCACCCCCAGGGACACCTAGGGGACAGGCAGGGCACCCCCAGGGACACCTAGGGGACAGCCAGGGCACTCCAGAGACAGCCAGGGCACCCCCAGGGACACCTAGGGGACAGCCAGGGCACCCAAGGAACAGCCAGGGCAACGCCAGGGACACCTAGGGCGCAGCCAGGGCCCCCCCAGGGTCAGCCAGCGCACGCCCAGGGACACCTAGGGGACAGCCAGGGCATCCCCAGAGACACCCAGGGCACCCCCAGGGACACCGAGGGGATAGCCAGGGCACCCCCAGGGACACCTAGGGGAAGGCAGGACACCCCCAGGGACACCTAGGGGACAGCCAGGGCACCCCCAGGGACATTTAGGGGACAGCCAGGGCACTCCAGGGACACCCAGGGCACCCCCAGGGACACCTAGGGGACAGGCCGGGCACCCCCAGGGACACCTAGGGGACAGGCAGGGCACCCCCAGGGACACTGACGGGACAGCCAGGGCACCCCCAGAGACCCCTAGGGGACAGCCAGGGCACTCCCAGGGACACTCTGTGCACCCACAGGGACACCTTGAAGACAGCCAGGGCACCTCAGGGACATCCAGGGCACCCCCAGGGACACCTAGGGGACAGCCAGGGCACCCCAGGGACACCCAGGGCACCCCCAGGGACACCCAGGGCACCCTCAGGGACACGAAGGGGACAGCCAGGGCACCCCAGGGACACCCAGGGCACCCCCAGGGACACCTAGGCGACAGGAAGGGCACCCCCAGGGACACTGACGGGACAGCCAGGGCACCCCCAGGGACACCTATAGGACAGCCAGGGCACCCAAGGGACACGCAGGGCACCCCCAGGGACACCTAGGGGAAAGCCTGGGCACCCGAAGGACACCTAGGGGAAGGCAGGACACCCCCAGGGACACCTAGGGTACAGCCATGGCACCCCAGGGACACCCAGGGCACCCTCAGGGACACCGAGGGCACAGCCAGGGCACCCCCAGGGACACCTAGGGGACAGGCAGCGCACCCCCAGGGACACCTAGGGGACAGCCAGGGCCCCCCCAGGGACACCTAGGGGACAGCCAGGGCACTCCAGGGACAGCCAGGGCACCCCAGGGACACCGAGGGCACAGCCAGGGCACCCTAGAGACAGCCAGGGCACCCCCAGAGACACAGAGGGCACAGCCAGGGCACCCTAGGGACAGCCAGGGCACACCCAGGGACACTTAGGGGACAGGCAGGGCACCCCTAGGGACACCTAGGGGACACTCAGGGCCCCCCAGGGACACCTAGGGGACAGCCAGGGAACCCCAGGAACACCATGGGCACGCCAAGGGACACCTAGGGCACCCCCAGAGACACTGAGGGCCCAGCCAGGGCACCCTAGGGACAGCCAGGGCACCCCCAGGGACACCTAGGGGACACCCAGGACACCATAGGGACACCCAGGGCACCCCCAGGCACACCGAGGGGACAGCCAGGGCACCCTAGGGACAGCCATGGCACCCTAGGGACACCCAGGGCACCCCCAGAGACACCGAGGGCACAGCCAGGGCACCCGAGGGACAGCCAGGGCACCCCCAGGGACACCTAAGGGACAGGCAGGGCACCTCCAGGGACAGCCAGGGTACCCCCAGGGCACCCCAGGGACACCCAGGGCACCCCCAGGGACACCTAGGGACAGTTAGGGCACCCCATGGACACCTCGGGGACAGCCAGGGCACCCTAGGGACACCCAGGGCACCCCCATGGACACCTAGGGTACCCCCAGGGACATCGAGGGACAGCCAGGAACCCCCTGGGACAGCCAGCTCACCCCCACGGCCGCCTCCACCTCTTGGAGCGATCAAAACCCTCCTCTGGTTCTTTGATGCCTCAAATGGGCCGCCCAAACCTCCCGAATACCCCCCAAAGCACCCAAAGCAGCCTCCAGGACTCCCCCCAGACCCCCCACAACCCAAAAACCCCCTCCACGACAACTCAGGACTCCCAGGATCCCCCCAAATCCGCGCCCCCCTCACCCTGAGGTCCCGTTTGAGCCGCTCCACGTTGCGGACAGGCACCAGCTCATCAAGCCCCAAGCACCAACACCTGCGGGACTGGGATGGACTGAGAGCACTGGGAGGGTGACCAGAGAAACCTGGGATGGACAAAGAGTGGACTGGGATGAACTGGGATGAACGGGCAGGCGTGTGGGGGTCCATGGTGGCCACTCGGTGCCTTACTGGTCTATACTGGGATGGGTCGGATGGCCCCAGGGGAGGGGGTGAGGCCACAATGGTCCAGATTGGGAGGGGAGTCACCATGGCGCCGGAAGCGGAGTCGAGGATACGAGCGAGGCAGGGACACCTAGGGGACAGCCAGGGCCCCCCAAGGGACACCCAGGGCACCCCGAGGGACACCTAGGGGACAGCCAGGGAACGCCAGGGACACCCTGTGCACCCCCAGGGACACCTAGGGGACAGCCAGGGCCCCCCCCGGGACACCTAGGGGACAGCCAGGGCCCCCCCCGGGACACCCAGGGCACACCCAGAGACACCTAGGGGACAGCCAGGACACCCCCAGGGACACCCAGGGCACCGCCAGGGACACCTAGGGGACAGCCAGGGCCCCCCCAGGGACACCTAGGGGACAGCCAGGGAACCCCAGGGACACCCTGTGCACGCCCAGGGACAGCCAGGGCACACCCAGGGACACCTAGGGGACAGCCAGGGCACCCCCAGGGACACCTAGGGGACAGGCAGGGCACCCCCAGGGACACCTTGGGGACAGCCAGAGCACCCCAAGGACAGCCTGGTCACCCCCAGGGACACCTAAGGGACAGCCAGGGCACCCCAGGGACACCAAGGGGACACCCAGGGCACCCCCAGGGACACCTAGGGGACAGCCAGGGCACCCCCAGGGACATTTAGGGGACAGCCAGGGCACTCCAGGGACACCCAGGGCACCCCCAGGGACACCTAGGGGACAGGCCGGGCACCCCCAGGGACACCTAGGGGACAGACAGGGCACCCCCAGGGACACTGACGGGACAGCCAGGGCACCCCCAGAGACCCCTAGGGGACAGCCAGGGCACTACCAAGGACACTCTGGGCACCCACAGGGACACCTTGAAGACAGCCAGGGCACCTCAGGGACATCCAGGGCACCCCCAGGGACACCTAGGGGACAGCCAGGGCACCCTAGGGACCGCCAGGGCACCCCAGGGACACCCAGGGCGCCCCCAGGGACACCTAGGGGACAGGCAGGGCACCCCCAGGGACACCTAGGGGACAGCCAGAGCACCCCAAGGACAGCCTGGTCACCCCCAGGGACACCTAGGGGACAGCCAGGGCACCCATGGGACACCAAGGGGACACCCAGGGCACCCCCAGGGACACCTAGGGGACAGCCAGGGCACCCCGAGGGACAGGGAGGGCACCCCCAGGGACACCTACGGGACAGCAAGGGCACCCCCAGGGACACCCTGGGCACCCCCAGGGACACCTAGGGGACAGCCAGGGCACCCCGAGGGACAGCCAGGGCACCCCGAGGGACACTGACGGGACAGCCAGGGCACCCCAGGGACACCTAGGGCACAGCCAGGGCACCCTAGGGACACCTGAGGGACACCCTGGGCACCCCCAGGGACACCAAGGGGACCCCCAGGGACACCTAGGGGACAGCCAGGGCACCCCCAGAGACCCCTAGGGGACAGCCAGGGCACTCCAGGGACAGCCAGGGCACCCCAGGGACACCGAGGGCACAGCCAGGGCACCCCCAGGGACACGTAGGGTACAGCCAGGGCACCATAGGGACACCCAGGGCACCCCCAGGGACACCGAGGGGACAGCCAGGGCACCCTAGGGACAGCCATGGCACCCTAGGGACACCTAAGGGACAGGCAGGGCACCTCCAGGGACAGCCAGGGTACCCCCAGGGACACCTAGGGACAGTCAGGGCACCCCAGGGACACCTAGGGGACAGCCAGGGCACCCCAGGGACACCTAGGGGACAGCCAGGGCACCCTAGGGACACCCAGGGCACCCCCATGGACACCTAGGGCACCCCCAGGGACATCGAGGGACAGCCAGGAACCCCCTGGGACAGCCAGCTCACCCCCACGGCCGCCTCCACCTCCAGGAGCGATCAAAACCCTCCTCTGGTTCTTTGATGCCTCAAATGGGCCGCCCAAACCTCCCGAATACCCCCCAAAGCACCCAAAGCAGCCCCCAGGACGCCCCCCAGACCCCCCACAACCCAAAAACCCCCTCCCCGACAACTCAGGACCCCCAGGATCCCCCCAAATCCGCGCCCCCCTCACCCTGAGGTCCCGTTTGAGCCGCTCCACGTTGCGGACAGGCACCAGCTCATCAAGCCCCAAGCACCAACACCTGCGGGACTGGGATGGACTGAGAGCACTGGGAGGGTGACCAGAGAAACCTGGGATGGACAAAGAGTGGACTGGGATGAACTGGGATGAACGGGCAGGCGTGTGGGGGTCCATGGTGGCCACTCGGTGCCTTACTGGTCTATACTGGGATGGGTCGGATGGCCCCAGGGGAGGGGGTGAGGCCACACTGGTCCAGACTGGGAGGGGAGTCACCATGGCGCCGGAGGCGGAGTCGAGGATACGAGCGAGGCAGGGACACCTAGGGGACAGCCAGGGCAACCCAGGGACACCAGGGCCCTCCCAGGGACACCTAGGGGACAGCCAGGGAACGCCAGGGACACCCTGGGCACCCCCAGGGACACCTAGGGGACAGCCAGGGCACCCCCAGGGACACCTAGGGGACAGGCAGGGCACCCCAGGGACACCTAGGGGACAGCCAGGGCCCCCCCAGGGACACCTAGGGGACAGGCAGGGCACCCCCAGGGACACCGAGGGGACAGCCAGGGCACCCCCAGGGACACCTAGAGGACAGGCAGGACACCCCCAGGGCACCCCAGGGACACCCATTGCACCCCCAGGGACACCAAGGGGACAGCCAGAGCACCCCAAGGACAGCCAGGGCACCCCCAGGGACACCTAGGGGACAGCCAGGGCACCCCAGGGACACCAAGGGGACAGCCAGGGCACCCCCAGGGACACCTAGGGGACAGCCACGGCACCCCAGGGACACCCAGGGCACCCCCTGGGACACCAAGGGGACAAGCAGGGCACCCCCAGGGACACCGAGGGGAAAGCCAGGGCACCCCCAGGGACACCTAGGGGAAGGCAGGACACCCCCAGGGACACCTAGGGGACAGCCAGGGCACCCCCAGGGACATTTAGAGGACAGCCAGGGCACTCCAGGGACACCCAGGGCACTCCCAGGGACACCTAGGGGACAGCCAGGGCACCCCCAGGGACACCCAGGGCACCCCCAGGGACACCTAGGCGACAGCCAGGGCACCCCCAGAGACCCCTAGGGGACAGCCAGGGCACTCCCAGGGACACTCGGGGCACCCACAGGGACACCTTGGGGACAGCCAGGGCACCCAAGGGACACCCAGGGCACCCCCAGGGACACCTAGGGGACAGGCAGGGCACCCCCAGGGACACACAGGGTACCCCCAACGACACCTAGGGGACAGGCAGGGCACCCCCAGGGACACCTAGGGGACAGGCAGGGCACCCCAGGGACACCGAGGGGACAGCCAGGGCACCCCCAGGGACACCTAGAGGACAGGCAGGGCACCCCCAGGGCACCCCAGGGACACCCAGGGCACCCCCAGGGACACAAAGGGAACAGCCAGAGCACCCCAGGGACACCCAGGGCCCCCCCAGGGACACCTAGGGGACAGCCAGGGCACCCCCAGAGACCCCTAGGGGACAGCCAGGGCACCCCGAGGGACACCAGGGCACCCCCAGGGACACATAGGGGACAGCCAGGGCACCCTAGGGACAGCCAGGGCACCCCCAGGGACACCGAGGGGACAGGCAGGGAACCCCAAGGGACACCTAGGGGACAGCCAGGGCACCCTAGGGACAGCCAGGGCATTCCCAGGGACACCTAGGGGAAAGGCATGGCACCCCCAGGGACACCTAGGGGACAGCCAGAGCACCACAAGGAAAGCCAGGGCACCCCCAGGGGCACCCAGGGCACCCCCAGGGACACGTAGGGGATGGCCAGGGCACACCAGGGACACCCTGGGCACCCCAGGGACACCTAGGGGACCTCCAAGGCATCCCCAGGGACACCCTGGGCACCCCCAGGGACACCTAGGTGACAGCCTGGGCACCCCCAGGGACACCCAGGGCATCCCTCAGGGACACCGAGGGGACAGGCAGGGCACCCTAGGGACAGCCAGGGCACCCCCTGGGCCACCTAGGGAACAGCCAGGGCATCCCAGTGACACGTAGGGGAAAGCCAGGGCACCCCAGGGACACCCAGGGCACCCCCAGGGAAACCTAGGGGACAGCCAGGGCATCCCCAGGGACACCAAGGGCACACCCAGGGACACCTAGGGGACAGCCAGGGCACGCCAGGCACACCCAGGGCACACCCAGGGACACCGAGGGGACACGCAGGGTACCCCTAGGACACATAGGGGACACCCAGGGCACCCCGAGGGACACCAGGGCACTCCCAGGGACACCTAGGGGACAGCCAGGGCACCCCAAGGGACACCCAGGGCACCCCCAGGGACACCTAGGGGACAGGCAGGTCACCCCCAGGGACACCTAGGGGACAGCCAGGGCACCCCCAGGGACACTGACGGGACAGCCAGGGCACCCCCAGAGACACCCAGGGCTCCCCGAGGGACACCTAGGGGACAGGCAGGGCACCCCCAGAGACCCCTAGGGGACAGCCTGGGCACACCGAGGGACACCAGGGCACCCCCAGGGACACCTAGAGGACAGCCAGGGCACCCTAGGGACAGCCAGGGCACCCCCAGGGACACCTAGGGGAAAGGCATGGCACCCCCAGGGACACCTAGGGGACAGCCAGGTCCCCCCAAGGACACCTAGGGGAAAGGCAGGGCACCCCCATGGACACCGAGGGGACAGCCAGAGCACCACAAGGAAAGCCAGGGCACCCCCAGGGGCACCCAGGGCACCCCCAGGGACACGTAGGGGACAGCCAGGGCACACCAGGGACACCCTGGGCACCCCAGGGACACCTAGGGGACCTCCAAGGCATCCCCAGGGACACCCTGGGCACACCCAGGGACACCTAGGTGACAGCCTGGGCACCCCCAGGGACACCCAGGGCACCCCTCAGGGACACCGAGGGGACAGGCAGGGCACCCTAGGGACAGCCAGGGCACCCCCTGGGCCACCTAGGGAACAGCCAGGGCACCCCAGGGACACGTAGGGGAAAGCCAGGGCACCCCAGGGACACCCAGGGCACCCCCAGGGACACCTAGGGAACAGCCAGGGCATCCCCAGGGACACCCAGGGCACACCCAGGGACACCTAGGGGACAGCCAGGGCACCCCAGGCACACCCAGGGCACACCCAGGGACACCGAGGGGACACGCAGGGTACCCCCAGGACACATAGGGGACACCCAGGGCACCCCGAGGGACACCAGGGCACCCCCAGGGACACCTAGGGGACAGTCAGGGCATCCCGAGAGACAGGGAGGGCACGCCCAGGGACACCTAGAGGACAGCCAGGGCGCCCCCAGGGACATCCAGGGCACCCCCAGGGACACCTAGGGGACAGCCAGGGCATCCCCAAGGACACCCTGGGCACCCCCAGGGACACCTAGGGGACAGCCAGGGCACCCCAGGCACAACCTGGGCACCCCCAGGGACACCTAGGGGACAGCCAGGGCACCCCCAGGGACACCTAGGGGAGAGCCGGGGCACCCCCAGGGACACCTAGGGGACACCCAGGGCCCCCCCAGGGACACCTAGGGGACAGCCAGGGAACCCCAGGAACACCATGGGCACGCCCAGGGACACTGAGGGCCCAGCCAGGGCACCCTAGGGACAGCCATTGCACCCACAGGGACACCGAGGGGACAGCCAGGGCACCCTAGGGACAGCCATGGCACCCTAGGGACACCCAGGGCACCCCCAGAGACACCGAGGGCACAGCCAGGGCACCCTAGGGACAGCCAGGGCACCCCCAGGGACACCTAAGGGACAGGCAGGGCACCCCAGGGACACCTAGGGGACAGCCAGGGCACCCAAGGGACACCTAGGGGACAGGCATGGCACCCCCAGGGACAGCCAGGGCACCCCCAGGGACACGTAGGGGACAGCCAGGGCACCCCAGGAACACCCTGGGCACCCCCAGGGACACCGAGGAGATAGCCAGGGCACCCCAGGGACACCTAGGGGACCTCCAAGGCATCCCCAGGGACACCCTGGGCACCCCCAGGGACACCTAGGAGACAGCCTGGGCACCCCCAGGGACACCCAGGGCACCCCTCAGGGACACCTAGGGGACAGCCAGGGCACCCTAGGGACAGCCAGGGCACCCCCTGGGCCACCTAGGGAACATCCAGGGCACCCCAGGGACACGTAGGGGACAGCCAGGGCACCCCCAAGAACACCTAGGGGACACGCAGGGTACCCCCAGGGACAACGAGGGGACAGCCATGGCACCCCCAGGGACAGCCAGGGCACTCCAGGGACACCTAGGGCACAGCCAGGGCACCCTAGGGACAGCCAGGGCGCCCCCAGGGACACCTAGGGGACAGGCAGGGCACCCCCAGGGACACCTAGGGGACAGGCAGGGCACCCCCAGAGACCACTAGGGGACAGCCAGGGCACCCCCAGGGACACTCAGGGCACCCCCAGGGACACCTAGGGGACAGCCAGGGCACCCCCAGGGACACCAAGGGCACCCCCAAGGACACCTAGAGGACAGCCAGGGCACCCCAGGGACACCCAGGGCACCCCCAGGGACACCAAGGGGACAGCCAGGGCACCCCGAGGGACACCAGGGCACCCCCAGGGACACCTAGGGGACAGCCAGGGCACCCTAGGGACAGCCATGGCACCCCCAGGGACACCAAGGGCACACACAGGGCACCCTAGGGACACCAAGGGGACAGCCAGGGCACCCTCAGGGACACCAAGGGGACATCCAGAGCACCCCAGGGACAGCCAGGGCACCCCCATGGATACCTACGGGACAGCCAGGGAACCCTAGGGACACCTAAGGGACACCCTGGGCACCCCCAGGGACACCAAGGGGACCCCCAGGGACACGTAGGGGACAGCCAGGGCACCCCAGGGACACCCTGGGCGCCCCCAGGGACACTTAGGGGACAGCCAGGGCACCCCGAGGGACACCAGGGCACCCCCAGGGACACCTAGGGGACAGCAAGGGCACCCCCAGGGACACCCTGGGCACCCCCAGGGACACGTAGGGGACAGCCAGGGCACCCCAGGGACACCCTGGGCGCCCCCAGGTACACTTAGGGGACAGCCAGGGCACCCCGAGGGACACCAGGGCACCCCCAGGGACACCTAGGGGAAAGCCAGGGCACCCTAGGGACAGCCAGGGCACCCCCACGGATACTAACGGGACAGCCAGGGCACCCCAGGGACACCTATGGCACAGCCAGGGCACCCTAGGGACGGCCAGGGCACCCCCAGGGACACCGAGGGCACAGCCAGGGCCCCCCCAGGCACACCCAGGGCACCCCCAGGGACACCTAGGGGACAGCCAGGGCACCCTGGGGACAGCCAGGGCACCCCCAGTGACACCTAGGGGACAGGCATGGCACCCCCAGGAACACGTAGGGGACAGGCAGTGCACCCCCAGGGACACCTAGGGGACAGCCAGGGCACCCCCAGGGACACCCAGGGCACCCCCAGGGACACCGAGGGGACAGCCAGGGCACCCCAGGGACACCTAGGGGACCTCCAAGGCATCCCCAGGGACACCCAGGGCACCCCCAGGGACACCTAGGGGACAGCCTGGGCACCCCCAGGGACACCCAGGGCACCCCTCAGGGACACCTAGGGGACAGCCAGGGCACCCTAGGGACAGCCAGGGCACCCCCAGGGACACCAAGGGCACAGACAGGGCACTCTAGGGACACCAAGGGGACAGCCAGGGCACCCCCAGGGACACCTAGGGGACAGGCAGGGCACCCCCAGAGACCACTAGGGGACAGCCAGGGCCCCCCCAGAGACACCCAGGGCACCCCCAGGGACACCTATAGGACAGCCAGGGCACCCTAGGCACACTCAGGGCACCCCCAGGGACACCTAGGGGACAGCCAGGGCACCCTAGGGACAGCCAGGGCACCCCCAGGGACACCTAGGGGACAGGCAGGGAACCCCCAGGGACACCTAGGGGACAGGCAGGGCACCCCAGGGACACCTAGGGGACAGCCAGGGCGCGCCCAGGGACACCTAGGGGACAGGCAGGGCACCCCCAGGGCACCCCAGGGACACCCAGGGCACCCCCAGGGACACCAAGAAGACAGCCAGAGCACCCCAAGGACATCCACGGCACCCCCAGGGACACCTAGGGGACAGCCAGGGCACCCCAGGGACACCAAGGGGACAGCCAGGGCACCCCCAGGGACAAGTAGGGGATAGCAAGGGCACCCCAGGGACACCCAGGGCACCCCCAGGGACACGAAGGGGACAGCCAGGGCACCCCAGGGACACCCAGGGCAACCCCAGGGACACCTAGGGGACAGGCAGGGCACCCCCAGGGACACCCAGGGCACCCCCAGGGACACCTAGGGGACAGGCAGCGCACCCCCAGAGACCCCTAGGGGACAGCCAGGGCCCCCCCAGGGACACCCAGGGCACCCCCAGGGACACCTAGGGAACAGTCAGGGCATCCCCAGGGACACCCAGGGCACCCCCAGGGACACCTAGAGGACAGCCAGGGCACCCCCAGGGACACCTAGGGGACAGGCAGTGCACCCCCAGGGACACCTAGGGGACAGCCAGGGCCCCCCCAGGGACACCTAGGGGACAGCCAGGGCACCCCAGGGACACCGAGGGCACAGCCAGGGCACCCTAGGGACAGCCAGGGCACCCCCAGGGACACCTAGGGGACAGGCAGGGCACCCCCAGGGACACCTAGGGGACACCCAGGGCTCCCCCAGGGACACCTAGGGGACAGCCAGGGAACCCCAGGAACACCATGGGCACGCCCAGGGACACCTAGGGCACCCCCAGAGACACTGAGGGCCCAGCCAGGGCACCCTAGGGACAGCCAGGGCACCCCCAGGGACACGTAGGGTACAGCCAGGGCACCATAGGGACACCCAGGGCACCCCCAGGGACACCGAGGGGACAGCCAGGGCACCCTAGGGACAGCCATGGCACCCTAGGGACACCCAGGGCACCCCCAGAGACACCGAGGGCACAGCCAGGGCACCCTAGGGACAGCCAGGGCACCCCCAGGGACACCTAAGGGACAGGCAGGGCACCTCCAGGGACAGCCAGGGTACCCCCAGGGACACCTAGGGGACAGCCAGGGCACCCCAGGGACACCTAGGGGACAGCCAGGGCAACCCAGGGACACCAGGGCCCTCCCAGGGACACCTAGGGGACAGCCAGGGAACCCCAGGGACACCCTGGGCACCCCCAGGGACACCTAGTGGACAGCCAGGGCACCCCCAGGGACACCTAGGGGACAGGCAGGGCACCCCAGGGACACCTAGGGGACAGCCAGGGCCCCCCCAGGGACACCTAGGGGACAGGCAGGGCACCTCCAGGGACACCGAGGGGACAGCCAGGGCACCCCCAGGGACACCTAGAGGACAGGCAGGACACCTCCAGGGCACCCCAGGGACACCCATTGCACCCCCAGGGACACCAAGGGGACAGCCAGAGCACCCCAAGGACAGCCAGGGCACCCCCAGGGACACCTAGGGGACAGCCAGGGCACCCCAGGGACACCAAGGGGACAGCCAGGGCACCCCCAGGGACACCTAGGGGACAGCCAGGGCACCCCAGGCACACCCAGGGCACCCCCTGGGACACCAAGGGGACAGGCAGGGCACCCCCAGGGACACCGAGGGGAAAGCCAGGGCACCCCCAGGGACACCTAGGGGAAGGCAGGACACCCCCAGGGACACCTAGGGGACAGCCAGGGCACCCCCAGGGACATTTAGAGGACAGCCAGGGCACTCCAGGGACACCCAGGGCACTCCCAGGGACACCTAGGGGACAGCCAGGGCACCCCCAGGGACACCCAGGGCACCCCCAGGGACACCTAGGGGACAGCCAGGGCACCCCCAGAGACCCCTAGGGGACAGCCAGGGCACTCCCAGGGACACTCGGGGCACCCACAGGGACACCTTGGGGACAGCCAGGGCACCCAAGGGACACCCAGGGCACCCCCAGGGACACCTAGGGGACAGGCAGGGCACCCCCAGGGACACACAGGGTACCCCCAACGACACCTAGGGGACAGGCAGGGCACCCCCAGGGACACCTAGGGGACAGGCAGGGCACCCCAGGGACACCGAGGGGACAGCCAGGGCACCCCCGGGGACACCTAGAGGACAGGCAGGGCACCCCCAGGGCACCCCAGGGACACCCAGGGCACCCCCAGGGACACAAAGGGAACAGCCAGAGCACCCCAGGGACACCCAGGGCCCCCCCAGGGACACCTAGGGGACAGCCAGGGCACCCCCAGAGACCCCTAGGGGACAGCCAGGGCACCCCGAGGGACACCAGGGCACTCCCAGGGACACATAGGGGACAGCCAGGGCAGCCTAGGGACAGCCAGGGCACCCCCAGGGACACCGAGGGGACAGGCAGGGAACCCCAAGGGACACCTAGGGGACAGCCAGGGCACCCTAGGGACAGCCAGGGCATTCCCAGGGACACCTAGGGGAAAGGCAGGGCACCCACATGGACACCGAGGGGACAGCCAGAGCACCACAAGGAAAGCCAGGGCACCCCCAGGGGCACCCAGGGCACCCCCAGGGACACGTAGGGGATGGCCAGGGCACACCAGGGACACCCTGGGCACCCCAGGGACACCTAGGGGACCTCCAAGGCATCCCCAGGGACACCCTGGGCACCCCCAGGGACACCTAGGTGACAGCCTGGGCACCCCCAGGGACACCCAGGGCATCCCTCAGGGACACCGAGGGGACAGGCAGGGCACCCCAGGGACAGCCAGGGCACCCCCTGGGCCACCTAGGGAACAGCCAGGGCACCCCAGGGACACGTAGGGGAAAGCCAGGGCACCCCAGGGACACCCAGGGCACCCCCAGGGAAACCTAGGGGACAGCCAGGGCATCCCCAGGGACACCAAGGGCACACCCAGGGACACCTAGGGGACAGCCAGGGCACGCCAGGCACACCCAGGGCACACCCAGGGACACCGAGGGGACACGCAGGGTACCCCTAGGACACATAGGGGACACCCAGGGCACCCCGAGGGACACCAGGGCACTCCCAGGGACACCTAGGGGACAGCCAGGGCACCCCAAGGGACACCCAGGGCACCCCCAGGGACACCTAGGGGACAGGCAGGTCACCCCCAGGGACACCTAGGGGACAGCCAGGGCACCCCCAGGGACACTGACGGGACAGCCAGGGCACCCCCAGAGACACCCAGGGCTCCCCGAGGGACACCTAGGGGACAGGCAGGGCACCCCCAGAGACCCCTAGGGGACAGCCTGGGCACACCGAGGGACACCAGGGCACCCCCAGGGACACCTAGAGGACAGCCAGGGCACCCTAGGGACAGCCAGGGCACCCCCAGGGACACCTAGGGGAAAGGCATGGCACCCCCAGGGACACCTAGGGGACAGCCAGGTCCCCCCAAGGACACCTAGGGGAAAGGCAGGGCACCCCCATGGACACCGAGGGGACAGCCAGAGCACCACAAGGAAAGCCAGGGCACCCCCAGGGGCACCCAGGGCACCCCCAGGGACACGTAGGGGACAGCCAGGGCACACCAGGGACACCCTGGGCACCCCAGGGACACCTAGGGGACCTCCAAGGCATCCCCAGGGACACCCTGGGCACACCCAGGGACACCTAGGTGACAGCCTGGGCACCCCCAGGGACACCCAGGGCACCCCTCAGGGACACCGAGGGGACAGGCAGGGCACCCTAGGGACAGCCAGGGCACCCCCTGGGCCACCTAGGGAACAGCCAGGGCACCCCAGGGACACGTAGGGGAAAGCCAGGGCACCCCAGGGACACCCAGGGCACCCCCAGGGACACCTAGGGAACAGCCAGGGCATCCCCAGGGACACCCAGGGCACACCCAGGGACACCTAGGGGACAGCCAGGGCACCCCAGGCACACCCAGGGCACACCCAGGGACACCGAGGGGACACGCAGGGTACCCCCAGGACACATAGGGGACACCCAGGGCACCCCGAGGGACACCAGGGCACCCCCAGGGACACCTAGGGGACAGTCAGGGCATCCCGAGAGACAGGGAGGGCACGCCCAGGGACACCTAGAGGACAGCCAGGGCGCCCCCAGGGACATCCAGGGCACCCCCAGGGACACCTAGGGGACAGCCAGGGCATCCCCAAGGACACCCTGGGCACCCCCAGGGACACCTAGGGGACAGCCAGGGCACCCCAGGCACAACCTGGGCACCCCCAGGGACACCTAGGGGACAGCCAGGGCACCCCCAGGGACACCTAGGGGAGAGCCGGGGCACCCCCAGGGACACCTAGGGGACACCCAGGGCCCCCCCAGGGACACCTAGGGGACAGCCAGGGAACCCCAGGAACACCATGGGCACGCCCAGGGACACTGAGGGCCCAGCCAGGGCACCCTAGGGACAGCCATTGCACCCACAGGGACACCGAGGGGACAGCCAGGGCACCCTAGGGACAGCCATGGCACCCTAGGGACACCCAGGGCACCCCCAGAGACACCGAGGGCACAGCCAGGGCACCCTAGGGACAGCCAGGGCACCCCCAGGGACACCTAAGGGACAGGCAGGGCACCCCAGGGACACCTAGGGGACAGCCAGGGCACCCCAGGGACACCTAGGGGACAGGCATGGCACCCCCAGGGACAGCCAGGGCACCCCCAGGGACACGTAGGGGACAGCCAGGGCACCCCAGGAACACCCTGGGCACCCCCAGGGACACCGAGGAGATAGCCAGGGCACCCCAGGGACACCTAGGGGACCTCCAAGGCATCCCCAGGGACACCCTGGGCACCCCCAGGGACACCTAGGAGACAGCCTGGGCACCCCCAGGGACACCCAGGGCACCCCTCAGGGACACCTAGGGGACAGCCAGGGCACCCTAGGGACAGCCAGGGCACCCCCTGGGCCACCTAGGGAACATCCAGGGCACCCCAGGGACACGTAGGGGACAGCCAGGGCACCCCCAAGAACACCTAGGGGACACGCAGGGTACCCCCAGGGACAACGAGGGGACAGCCATGGCACCCCCAGGGACAGCAAGGGCACTCCAGGGACACCTAGGGCACAGCCAGGGCACCCTAGGGACAGCCAGGGCGCCCCCAGGGACACCTAGGGGACAGGCAGGGCACCCCCAGGGACACCTAGGGGACAGGCAGGGCACCCCCAGAGACCACTAGGGGACAGCCAGGGCACCCCCAGGGACACTCAGGGCACCCCCAGGGACACCTAGGGGACAGCCAGGGCACCCCCAGGGACACCAAGGGCACCCCCAAGGACACCTAGAGGACAGCCAGGGCACCCCAGGGACACCCAGGGCACCCCCAGGGACACCAAGGGGACAGCCAGGGCACCCCGAGGGACACCAGGGCACCCCCAGGGACACCTAGGGGACAGCCAGGGCACCCTAGGGACAGCCATGGCACCCCCAGGGACACCAAGGGCACACACAGGGCACCCTAGGGACACCAAGGGGACAGCCAGGGCACCCTCAGGGACACCAAGGGGACATCCAGAGCACCCCAGGGACAGCCAGGGCACCCCCATGGATACCTACGGGACAGCCAGGGAACCCTAGGGACACCTAAGGGACACCCTGGGCACCCCCAGGGACACCAAGGGGACCCCCAGGGACACGTAGGGGACAGCCAGGGCACCCCAGGGACACCCTGGGCGCCCCCAGGGACACTTAGGGGACAGCCAGGGCACCCCGAGGGACACCAGGGCACCCCCAGGGACACCTAGGGGACAGCAAGGGCACCCCCAGGGACACCCTGGGCACCCCCAGGGACACGTAGGGGACAGCCAGGGCACCCCAGGGACACCCTGGGCGCCCCCAGGTACACTTAGGGGACAGCCAGGGCACCCCGAGGGACACCAGGGCACCCCCAGGGACACCTAGGGGAAAGCCAGGGCACCCTAGGGACAGCCAGGGCACCCCCACGGACACTAACGGGACAGCCAGGGCACCCCAGGGACACCTATGGCACAGCCAGGGCACCCTAGGGACGGCCAGGGCACCCTCAGGGACACCGAGGGCACAGCCAGGGCCCCCCCAGGCACACCCAGGGCACCCCCAGGGACACCTAGGGGACAGCCAGGGCACCCTGGGGACAGCCAGGGCACCCCCAGTGACACCTAGGGGACAGGCATGGCACCCCCAGGAACACGTAGGGGACAGGCAGTGCACCCCCAGGGACACCTAGGGGACAGCCAGGGCACCCCCAGGGACACCCAGGGCACCCCCAGGGACACCGAGGGGACAGCCAGGGCACCCCAGGGACACCTAGGGGACCTCCAAGGCATCCCCAGGGACACCCAGGGCACCCCCAGGGACACCTAGGGGACAGCCTGGGCACCCCCAGGGACACCCAGGGCACCCCTCAGGGACACCTAGGGGACAGCCAGGGCACCCTAGGGACAGCCAGGGCACCCCCAGGGACACCAAGGGCACAGACAGGGCACTCTAGGGACACCAAGGGGACAGCCAGGGCACCCCCAGGGACACCTAGGGGACAGGCAGGGCACCCCCAGAGACCACTAGGGGACAGCCAGGGCCCCCCCAGAGACACCCAGGGCACCCCCAGGGACACCTATAGGACAGCCAGGGCACCCTAGGCACACTCAGGGCACCCCCAGGGACACCTAGGGGACAGCCAGGGCACCCTAGGGACAGCCAGGGCACCCCCAGGGACACCAAGGGCACAGACAGGGCACCCTAGGGACACCAAGGGGACAGCCAGGGCACCCTCAGGGACACCAATGGGACATCCAGAGCACCCCAGGGACAGCCAGGGCACCCCCAGGGACACCTACGGGACAGCAAGGGAACTCTAGGGACACCTAAGGGACACACTGGGCACCCCCAGGGACACCAAGGAGACCCACAGGGACACCTAGGGTACAGCCAGGGCACCCCCAGGGACACCCTGGGCACCCCCAGGGACACGTAGGGGACAGCCACGGCACCCCAGGGACACCCTAGGCGCCCCCAGGGACACTTAGGGGACAGCCAGGGCACCCCGAGGGACACCAGGGCACCCCCAGCGACACCTAGGGGACAGCAAGTGCACCCCCAGGGACACCCTGGGCACCCCCAGGGACACGTAGGGGACAGCCAGGGCACCCCAGGGACACCCTGGGCGCCCCCAGGGACACTTAGGGGACAGCCAGGGCACCCCGAGGGACACCATGGCACCCCCAGGGACACCTAGGGGAAAGCCAGGGCACCCTAGGGACAGCCAGGGCACCCCCAGGGACACTAACGGGACAGCCAGGGCACCCCAGGGACACCTAGGGCACAGCCAGGGCACCCTAGAGACGGCCAGGGCACCCTCAGGGACACCGAGGGGACAGCCAAGGCAACCCCAGGGACACCCACGGAACCCCCAGGGACACCTAGGGGACAGGCAGGGCACCCCAGGGACACCCAGGGCACCCCCAGGGACACCTAGGGGACAGCCAGGGCGCCCTAGGGACAGCCAGGGAACCCCCAGGGACACCGAGGGGACAGGCAGGGAACCCCCAGAGACACTGAGGGCACAGCCAGGGCACCCTAGGGACAGCCAGGGCACCCCCAGGGACACCTAGGGGACAGCCAGGGTACCCCAAGGACACCTAGGGGAAAGGCAGGGTACCCCCAGGGACACCGAGGGGACAACCAGGGCACCCCCAGGGACACCCAGGGCACCCCCAGGGACAGCTAGGGGACAGCCAGGGCACCCCCAGGGACACCAAGGGGACAGCCAGAGCACCCCAGGGACAGCCAGGGCACCCCCAGGGACAGCTAGGGGACAGCCAGGGCATCCCCAGGGACACCAAGGGGACAGCCAGAGCACCCCACGGACAGCCAGGGCACCCCCAGGGACACCCAGGGCACCCCCAGGGACACCTACGGGAAAGCAAGGGCACCCCCAGGGACACCCTGGGCACCCCCAGGGACACGTAGGGGACAGCCAGGGCACCCCAGGGACACCCTGGCACCCCCAGGGACACCGAGGGGACAGCCAGGGCACACCAGGGACACCTAGGGGACAGCCTGGGCACCCCCAGGGACACCCAGGGCACCCCTCAGGGACACTGACGGGACAGCCAGGGCACCCCCAGAGACCCCTAGGGGACAGCCAGGGCACTCCCAGGGACACTCAGGGCACCCACAGGGACACCTTGGGGACAGCCAGGGCACCCAAGGGACACCCAGGGGACCCCCAGGGACACCTAGGGGACAGGCAGGGCACCCCCAGGGACACCCAGGGCACCCCCAACGACACCTAGGGGACAGGCAGGGCACCCCCAGGGACACTTAGGGGACAGGCAGGGCACCCCAGGGACACCGAGGGGACAGCCAGGGCACCCCCAGGGACACCTAGGAGACAGGCAGGGCACCCCCAGGGACACCTAGGGGACAGCCAGGGCACCCCAGGGACACCTAGGGGACAGCCAGGGCAACCCAGGGACACCAGGGCCCTCCCAGGGACACCTAGGGGACAGCCAGGGAACCCCAGGGACACCCTGGGCACCCCCAGGGACACCTAGTGGACAGCCAGGGCACCCCCAGGGACACCTAGGGGACAGGCAGGGCACCCCAGGGACACCTAGGGGACAGCCAGGGCCCCCTCAGGGACACCTAGGGGACAGGCAGGGCACCTCCAGGGACACCGAGGGGACAGCCAGGGCACCCCCAGGGACACCTAGAGGACAGGCAGGACACCCCCAGGGCACCCCAGGGACACCCATTGCACCCCCAGGGACACCAAGGGGACAGCCAGAGCACCCCAAGGACAGCCAGGGCACCCCCAGGGACACCTAGGGGACAGCCAGGGCACCCCAGGGACACCAAGGGGACAGCCAGGGCACCCCCAGGGACACCTAGGGGACAGCCAGGGCACCCCAGGCACACCCAGGGCACCCCCTGGGACACCAAGGGGACAGGCAGGGCACCCCCAGGGACACCGAGGGGAAAGCCAGGGCACCCCCAGGGACACCTAGGGGAAGGCAGGACACCCCCAGGGACACCTAGGGGACAGCCAGGGCACCCCCAGGGACATTTAGAGGACAGCCAGGGCACTCCAGGGACACCCAGGGCACTCCCAGGGACACCTAGGGGACAGCCAGGGCACCCCCAGGGACACCCAGGGTACCCCCAGGGACACCTAGGCGACAGCCAGGGCACCCCCAGAGACCCCTAGGGGACAGCCAGGGCACTCCCAGGGACACTCGGGGCACACACAGGGACACCTTGGGGACAGCCAGGGCACCCAAGGGACACCCAGGGCACCCCCAGGGACACCTAGGGGACAGGCAGGGCACCCCCAGGGACACACAGGGTACCCCCAACGACACCTAGGGGAAAGGCAGGGCACCCCCAGGGACACCTAGGGGACAGGCAGGGCACCCCAGGGACACCGAGGGGACAGCCAGGGCACCCCCAGGGACACCTAGAGGACAGGCAGGGCACCCCCAGGGCACCCCAGGGACACCCAGGGCACCCCCAGGGACACAAAGGGAACAGCCAGAGCACCCCAGGGACACCCAGGGCCCCCCCAGGGACACCTAGGGGACAGCCAGGGCACCCCCAGAGACCCCTAGGGGACAGCCAGGGCACCCCGAGGGACACCAGGGCACCCCCAGGGACACATAGGGGACAGCCAGGGCACCCTAGGGACAGCCAGGGCACCCCCAGGGACACCGAGGGGACAGGCAGGGAACCCCAAGGGACACCTAGGGGACAGCCAGGGCACCCTAGGGACAGCCAGGGCATTCCCAGGGACACCTAGGGGAAAGGCAGGGCACCCACATGGACACCGAGGGGACAGCCAGAGCACCACAAGGAAAGCCAGGGCACCCCCAGGGGCACCCAGGGCACCCCCAGGGACACGTAGGGGATGGCCAGGGCACACCAGGGACACCCTGGGCACCCCAGGGACACCTAGGGGACCTCCAAGGCATCCCCAGGGACACCCTGGGCACCCCCAGGGACACCTAGGTGACAGCCTGGGCACCCCCAGGGACACCCAGGGCATCCCTCAGGGACACCGAGGGGACAGGCAGGGCACCCTAGGGACAGCCAGGGCACCCCCTGGGCCACCTAGGGAACAGCCAGGGCACCCCAGGGACACGTAGGGGAAAGCCAGGGCACCCCAGGGACACCCAGGGCACCCCCAGGGAAACCTAGGGGACAGCCAGGGCATCCCCAGGGACACCAAGGGCACACCCAGGGACACCTAGGGGACAGCCAGGGCACGCCAGGCACACCCAGGGCACACCCAGGGACACCGAGGGGACACGCAGGGTACCCCTAGGACACATAGGGGACACCCAGGGCACCCCGAGGGACACCAGGGCACTCCCAGGGACACCTAGGGGACAGCCAGGGCACCCCAAGGGACACCCAGGGCACCCCCAGGGACACCTAGGGGACAGGCAGGTCACCCCCAGGGACACCTAGGGGACAGCCAGGGCACCCCCAGGGACACTGACGGGACAGCCAGGGCACCCCCAGAGACACCCAGGGCTCCCCGAGGGACACCTAGGGGACAGGCAGGGCACCCCCAGAGACCCCTAGGGGACAGCCTGGGCACACCGAGGGACACCAGGGCACCCCCAGGGACACCTAGAGGACAGCCAGGGCACCCTAGGGACAGCCAGGGCACCCCCAGGGACACCTAGGGGAAAGGCATGGCACCCCCAGGGACACCTAGGGGACAGCCAGGTCCCCCCAAGGACACCTAGGGGAAAGGCAGGGCACCCCCATGGACACCGAGGGGACAGCCAGAGCACCACAAGGAAAGCCAGGGCACCCCCAGGGGCACCCAGGGCACCCCCAGGGACACGTAGGGGACAGCCAGGGCACACCAGGGACACCCTGGGCACCCCAGGGACACCTAGGGGACCTCCAAGGCATCCCCAGGGACACCCTGGGCACACCCAGGGACACCTAGGTGACAGCCTGGGCACCCCCAGGGACACCCAGGGCACCCCTCAGGGACACCGAGGGGACAGGCAGGGCACCCTAGGGACAGCCAGGGCACCCCCTGGGCCACCTAGGGAACAGCCAGGGCACCCCAGGGACACGTAGGGGAAAGCCAGGGCACCCCAGGGACACCCAGGGCACCCCCAGGGACACCTAGGGAACAGCCAGGGCATCCCCAGGGACACCCAGGGCACACCCAGGGACACCTAGGGGACAGCCAGGGCACCCCAGGCACACCCAGGGCACACCCAGGGACACCGAGGGGACACGCAGGGTACCCCCAGGACACATAGGGGACACCCAGGGCACCCCGAGGGACACCAGGGCACCCCCAGGGACACCTAGGGGACAGTCAGGGCATCCCGAGAGACAGGGAGGGCACGCCCAGGGACACCTAGAGGACAGCCAGGGCGCCCCCAGGGACATCCAGGGCACCCCCAGGGACACCTAGGGGACAGCCAGGGCATCCCCAAGGACACCCTGGGCACCCCCAGGGACACCTAGGGGACAGCCAGGGCACCCCAGGCACAACCTGGGCACCCCCAGGGACACCTAGGGGACAGCCAGGGCACCCCCAGGGACACGTAGGGGAGAGCCGGGGCACCCCCAGGGACACCTAGGGGACACCCAGGGCCCCCCCAGGGACACCTAGGGGACAGCCAGGGAACCCCAGGAACACCATGGGCACGCCCAGGGACACTGAGGGCCCAGCCAGGGCACCCTAGGGACAGCCATTGCACCCACAGGGACACCGAGGGGACAGCCAGGGCACCCTAGGGACAGCCATGGCACCCTAGGGACACCCAGGGCACCCCCAGAGACACCGAGGGCACAGCCAGGGCACCCTAGGGACAGCCAGGGCACCCCCAGGGACACCTAAGGGACAGGCAGGGCACCCCAGGGACACCTAGGGGACAGCCAGGGCACCCCAGGGACACCTAGGGGACAGGCATGGCACCCCCAGGGACAGCCAGGGCACCCCCAGGGACACGTAGGGGACAGCCAGGGCACCCCAGGAACACCCTGGGCACCCCCAGGGACACCGAGGAGATAGCCAGGGCACCCCAGGGACACCTAGGGGACCTCCAAGGCATCCCCAGGGACACCCTGGGCACCCCCAGGGACACCTAGGAGACAGCCTGGGCACCCCCAGGGACACCCAGGGCACCCCTCAGGGACACCTAGGGGACAGCCAGGGCACCCTAGGGACAGCCAGGGCACCCCCTGGGCCACCTAGGGAACATCCAGGGCACCCCAGGGACACGTAGGGGACAGCCAGGGCACCCCCAAGAACACCTAGGGGACACGCAGGGTACCCCCAGGGACAACGAGGGGACAGCCATGGCACCCCCAGGGACAGCCAGGGCACTCCAGGGACACCTAGGGCACAGCCAGGGCACCCTAGGGACAGCCAGGGCGCCCCCAGGGACACCTAGGGGACAGGCAGGGCACCCCCAGGGACACCTAGGGGACAGGCAGGGCACCCCCAGAGACCACTAGGGGACAGCCAGGGCACCCCCAGGGACACTCAGGGCACCCCCAGGGACACCTAGGGGACAGCCAGGGCACCCCCAGGGACACCAAGGGCACCCCCAAGGACACCTAGAGGACAGCCAGGGCACCCCAGGGACACCCAGGGCACCCCCAGGGACACCAAGGGGACAGCCAGGGCACCCCGAGGGACACCAGGGCACCCCCAGGGACACCTAGGGGACAGCCAGGGCACCCTAGGGACAGCCATGGCACCCCCAGGGACACCAAGGGCACACACAGGGCACCCTAGGGACACCAAGGGGACAGCCAGGGCACCCTCAGGGACACCAAGGGGACATCCAGAGCACCCCAGGGACAGCCAGGGCACCCCCATGGATACCTACGGGACAGCCAGGGAACCCTAGGGACACCTAAGGGACACCCTGGGCACCCCCAGGGACACCAAGGGGACCCCCAGGGACACGTAGGGGACAGCCAGGGCACCCCAGGGACACCCTGGGCGCCCCCAGGGACACTTAGGGGACAGCCAGGGCACCCCGAGGGACACCAGGGCACCCCCAGGGACACCTAGGGGACAGCAAGGGCACCCCCAGGGACACCCTGGGCACCCCCAGGGACACGTAGGGGACAGCCAGGGCACCCCAGGGACACCCTGGGCGCCCCCAGGTACACTTAGGGGACAGCCAGGGCACCCCGAGGGACACCAGGGCACCCCCAGGGACACCTAGGGGAAAGCCAGGGCACCCTAGGGACAGCCAGGGCACCCCCACGGACACTAACGGGACAGCCAGGGCACCCCAGGGACACCTATGGCACAGCCAGGGCACCCTAGGGACGGCCAGGGCACCCTCAGGGACACCGAGGGCACAGCCAGGGCCCCCCCAGGCACACCCAGGGCACCCCCAGGGACACCTAGGGGACAGCCAGGGCACCCTGGGGACAGCCAGGGCACCCCCAGTGACACCTAGGGGACAGGCATGGCACCCCCAGGAACACGTAGGGGACAGGCAGTGCACCCCCAGGGACACCTAGGGGACAGCCAGGGCACCCCCAGGGACACCCAGGGCACCCCCAGGGACACCGAGGGGACAGCCAGGGCACCCCAGGGACACCTAGGGGACCTCCAAGGCATCCCCAGGGACACCCAGGGCACCCCCAGGGACACCTAGGGGACAGCCTGGGCACCCCCAGGGACACCCAGGGCACCCCTCAGGGACACCTAGGGGACAGCCAGGGCACCCTAGGGACAGCCAGGGCACCCCCAGGGACACCAAGGGCACAGACAGGGCACTCTAGGGACACCAAGGGGACAGCCAGGGCACCCCCAGGGACACCTAGGGGACAGGCAGGGCACCCCCAGAGACCACTAGGGGACAGCCAGGGCCCCCCCAGAGACACCCAGGGCACCCCCAGGGACACCTATAGGACAGCCAGGGCACCCTAGGCACACTCAGGGCACCCCCAGGGACACCTAGGGGACAGCCAGGGCACCCTAGGGACAGCCAGGGCACCCCCAGGGACACCTAGGGGACAGGCAGGGAACCCCCAGGGACACCTAGGGGACAGGCAGGGCACCCCAGGGACACCTAGGGGACAGCCAGGGCGCGCCCAGGGACACCTAGGGGACAGGCAGGGCACCCCCAGGGCACCCCAGGGACACCCAGGGCACCCCCAGGGACACCAAGAAGACAGCCAGAGCACCCCAAGGACATCCACGGCACCCCCAGGGACACCTAGGGGACAGCCAGGGCACCCCAGGGACACCAAGGGGACAGCCAGGGCACCCCCAGGGACAAGTAGGGGATAGCAAGGGCACCCCAGGGACACCCAGGGCACCCCCAGGGACACGAAGGGGACAGCCAGGGCACCCCAGGGACACCCAGGGCACCCCCAGGGACACCTAGGGGACAGGCAGGGCACCCCCAGGGACACCCAGGGCACCCCCAGGGACACCTAGGGGACAGGCAGCGCACCCCCAGAGACCCCTAGGGGACAGCCAGGGCCCCCCCAGGGACACCCAGGGCACCCCCAGGGACACCTAGGGAACAGTCAGGGCATCCCCAGGGACACCCAGGGCACCCCCAGGGACACCTAGAGGACAGCCAGGGCACCCCCAGGGACACCTAGGGGACAGGCAGTGCACCCCCAGGGACACCTAGGGGACAGCCAGGGCCCCCCCAGGGACACCTAGGGGACAGCCAGGGCACTCCAGGGACAGCCAGGGCACCCCAGGGACACCGAGGGCACAGCCAGGGCACCCTAGGGACAGCCAGGGCACCCCCAGGGACACCTAGGGGACAGGCAGGGCACCCCCAGGGACACCTAGGGGACACCCAGGGCTCCCCCAGGGACACCTAGGGGACAGCCAGGGAACCCCAGGAACACCATGGGCACGCCCAGGGACACCTAGGGCACCCCCAGAGACACTGAGGGCCCAGCCAGGGCACCCTAGGGACAGCCAGGGCACCCCCAGGGACACGTAGGGTACAGCCAGGGCACCATAGGGACACCCAGGGCACCCCCAGGGACACCGAGGGGACAGCCAGGGCACCCTAGGGACAGCCATGGCACCCTAGGGACACCCAGGGCACCCCCAGAGACACCGAGGGCACAGCCAGGGCACCCTAGGGACAGCCAGGGCACCCCCAGGGACACCTAAGGGACAGGCAGGGCACCTCCAGGGACAGCCAGGGTACCCCCAGGGACACCTAGGGACAGTCAGGGCACCCCCAGGGACACCTAGGGGACAGCCAGGGCACCCCAGGGACACCTAGGGGACAGCCAGGGCAACCCAGGGACACCAGGGCCCTCCCAGGGACACCTAGGGGACAGCCAGGGAACCCCAGGGACACCCTGGGCACCCCCAGGGACACCTAGTGGACAGCCAGGGCACCCCCAGGGACACCTAGGGGACAGGCAGGGCACCCCAGGGACACCTAGGGGACAGCCAGGGCCCCCCCAGGGACACCTAGGGGACAGGCAGGGCACCTCCAGGGACACCGAGGGGACAGGCAGGGAACCCCAAGGGACACCTAGGGGACAGCCAGGGCACCCTAGGGACAGCCAGGGCATTCCCAGGGACACCTAGGGGAAAGGCAGGGCACCCACATGGACACCGAGGGGACAGCCAGAGCACCACAAGGAAAGCCAGGGCACCCCCAGGGGCACCCAGGGCACCCCCAGGGACACGTAGGGGATGGCCAGGGCACACCAGGGACACCCTGGGCACCCCAGGGACACCTAGGGGACCTCCAAGGCATCCCCAGGGACACCCTGGGCACCCCCAGGGACACCTAGGTGACAGCCTGGGCACCCCCAGGGACACCCAGGGCATCCCTCAGGGACACCGAGGGGACAGGCAGGGCACCCTAGGGACAGCCAGGGCACCCCCTGGGCCACCTAGGGAACAGCCAGGGCACCCCAGGGACACGCAGGGGAAAGCCAGGGCACCCCAGGGACACCCAGGGCACCCCCAGGGAAACCTAGGGGACAGCCAGGGCATCCCCAGGGACACCAAGGGCACACCCAGGGACACCTAGGGGACAGCCAGGGCACGCCAGGCACACCCAGGGCACACCCAGGGACACCGAGGGGACACGCAGGGTACCCCTAGGACACATAGGGGACACCCAGGGCACCCCGAGGGACACCAGGGCACTCCCAGGGACACCTAGGGGACAGCCAGGGCACCCCAAGGGACACCCAGGGCACCCCCAGGGACACCTAGGGGACAGGCAGGTCACCCCCAGGGACACCTAGGGGACAGCCAGGGCACCCCCAGGGACACTGACGGGACAGCCAGGGCACCCCCAGAGACACCCAGGGCTCCCCGAGGGACACCTAGGGGACAGGCAGGGCACCCCCAGAGACCCCTAGGGGACAGCCTGGGCACACCGAGGGACACCAGGGCACCCCCAGGGACACCTAGAGGACAGCCAGGGCACCCTAGGGACAGCCAGGGCACCCCCAGGGACACCTAGGGGAAAGGCATGGCACCCCCAGGGACACCTAGGGGACAGCCAGGTCCCCCCAAGGACACCTAGGGGAAAGGCAGGGCACCCCCATGGACACCGAGGGGACAGCCAGAGCACCACAAGGAAAGCCAGGGCACCCCCAGGGGCACCCAGGGCACCCCCAGGGACACGTAGGGGACAGCCAGGGCACACCAGGGACACCCTGGGCACCCCAGGGACACCTAGGGGACCTCCAAGGCATCCCCAGGGACACCCTGGGCACACCCAGGGACACCTAGGTGACAGCCTGGGCACCCCCAGGGACACCCAGGGCACCCCTCAGGGACACCGAGGGGACAGGCAGGGCACCCTAGGGACAGCCAGGGCACCCCCTGGGCCACCTAGGGAACAGCCAGGGCACCCCAGGGACACGTAGGGGAAAGCCAGGGCACCCCAGGGACACCCAGGGCACCCCCAGGGACACCTAGGGAACAGCCAGGGCATCCCCAGGGACACCCAGGGCACACCCAGGGACACCTAGGGGACAGCCAGGGCACCCCAGGCACACCCAGGGCACACCCAGGGACACCGAGGGGACACGCAGGGTACCCCCAGGACACATAGGGGACACCCAGGGCACCCCGAGGGACACCAGGGCACCCCCAGGGACACCTAGGGGACAGTCAGGGCATCCCGAGAGACAGGGAGGGCACGCCCAGGGACACCTAGAGGACAGCCAGGGCGCCCCCAGGGACATCCAGGGCACCCCCAGGGACACCTAGGGGACAGCCAGGGCATCCCCAAGGACACCCTGGGCACCCCCAGGGACACCTAGGGGACAGCCAGGGCACCCCAGGCACAACCTGGGCACCCCCAGGGACACCTAGGGGACAGCCAGGGCACCCCCAGGGACACCTAGGGGAGAGCCGGGGCACCCCCAGGGACACCTAGGGGACACCCAGGGCCCCCCCAGGGACACCTAGGGGACAGCCAGGGAACCCCAGGAACACCATGGGCACGCCCAGGGACACTGAGGGCCCAGCCAGGGCACCCTAGGGACAGCCATTGCACCCACAGGGACACCGAGGGGACAGCCAGGGCACCCTAGGGACAGCCATGGCACCCTAGGGACACCCAGGGCACCCCCAGAGACACCGAGGGCACAGCCAGGGCACCCTAGGGACAGCCAGGGCACCCCCAGGGACACCTAAGGGACAGGCAGGGCACCCCAGGGACACCTAGGGGACAGCCAGGGCACCCCAGGGACACCTAGGGGACAGGCATGGCACCCCCAGGGACAGCCAGGGCACCCCCAGGGACACGTAGGGGACAGCCAGGGCACCCCAGGAACACCCTGGGCACCCCCAGGGACACCGAGGAGATAGCCAGGGCACCCCAGGGACACCTAGGGGACCTCCAAGGCATCCCCAGGGACACCCTGGGCACCCCCAGGGACACCTAGGAGACAGCCTGGGCACCCCCAGGGACACCCAGGGCACCCCTCAGGGACACCTAGGGGACAGCCAGGGCACCCTAGGGACAGCCAGGGCACCCCCTGGGCCACCTAGGGAACATCCAGGGCACCCCAGGGACACGTAGGGGACAGCCAGGGCACCCCCAAGAACACCTAGGGGACACGCAGGGTACCCCCAGGGACAACGAGGGGACAGCCATGGCACCCCCAGGGACAGCCAGGGCACTCCAGGGACACCTAGGGCACAGCCAGGGCACCCTAGGGACAGCCAGGGCGCCCCCAGGGACACCTAGGGGACAGGCAGGGCACCCCCAGGGACACCTAGGGGACAGGCAGGGCACCCCCAGAGACCACTAGGGGACAGCCAGGGCACCCCCAGGGACACTCAGGGCACCCCCAGGGACACCTAGGGGACAGCCAGGGCACCCCCAGGGACACCAAGGGCACCCCCAAGGACACCTAGAGGACAGCCAGGGCACCCCAGGGACACCCAGGGCACCCCCAGGGACACCAAGGGGACAGCCAGGGCACCCCGAGGGACACCAGGGCACCCCCAGGGACACCTAGGGGACAGCCAGGGCACCCTAGGGACAGCCATGGCACCCCCAGGGACACCAAGGGCACACACAGGGCACCCTAGGGACACCAAGGGGACAGCCAGGGCACCCTCAGGGACACCAAGGGGACATCCAGAGCACCCCAGGGACAGCCAGGGCACCCCCATGGATACCTACGGGACAGCCAGGGAACCCTAGGGACACCTAAGGGACACCCTGGGCACCCCCAGGGACACCAAGGGGACCCCCAGGGACACGTAGGGGACAGCCAGGGCACCCCAGGGACACCCTGGGCGCCCCCAGGGACACTTAGGGGACAGCCAGGGCACCCCGAGGGACACCAGGGCACCCCCAGGGACACCTAGGGGACAGCAAGGGCACCCCCAGGGACACCCTGGGCACCCCCAGGGACACGTAGGGGACAGCCAGGGCACCCCAGGGACACCCTGGGCGCCCCCAGGTACACTTAGGGGACAGCCAGGGCACCCCGAGGGACACCAGGGCACCCCCAGGGACACCTAGGGGAAAGCCAGGGCACCCTAGGGACAGCCAGGGCACCCCCACGGACACTAACGGGACAGCCAGGGCACCCCAGGGACACCTATGGCACAGCCAGGGCACCCTAGGGACGGCCAGGGCACCCTCAGGGACACCGAGGGCACAGCCAGGGCCCCCCCAGGCACACCCAGGGCACCCCCAGGGACACCTAGGGGACAGCCAGGGCACCCTGGGGACAGCCAGGGCACCCCCAGTGACACCTAGGGGACAGGCATGGCACCCCCAGGAACACGTAGGGGACAGGCAGTGCACCCCCAGGGACACCTAGGGGACAGCCAGGGCACCCCCAGGGACACCCAGGGCACCCCCAGGGACACCGAGGGGACAGCCAGGGCACCCCAGGGACACCTAGGGGACCTCCAAGGCATTTCCAGGGACACCCAGGGCACCCCCAGGGACACCTAGGGGACAGCCTGGGCACCCCCAGGGACACCCAGGGCACCCCTCAGGGACACCTAGGGGACAGCCAGGGCACCCTAGGGACAGCCAGGGCACCCCCAGGGACACCAAGGGCACAGACAGGGCACTCTAGGGACACCAAGGGGACAGCCAGGGCACCCCCAGGGACACCTAGGGGACAGGCAGGGCACCCCCAGAGACCACTAGGGGACAGCCAGGGCCCCCCCAGAGACACCCAGGGCACCCCCAGGGACACCTATAGGACAGCCAGGGCACCCTAGGCACACTCAGGGCACCCCCAGGGACACCTAGGGGACAGCCAGGGCACCCTAGGGACAGCCAGGGCACCCCCAGGGACACCTAGGGGACAGGCAGGGAACCCCCAGGGACACCTAGGGGACAGGCAGGGCACCCCAGGGACACCTAGGGGACAGCCAGGGCGCGCCCAGGGACACCTAGGGGACAGGCAGGGCACCCCCAGGGCACCCCAGGGACACCCAGGGCACCCCCAGGGACACCAAGAAGACAGCCAGAGCACCCCAAGGACATCCACGGCACCCCCAGGGACACCTAGGGGACAGCCAGGGCACCCCAGGGACACCAAGGGGACAGCCAGGGCACCCCCAGGGACAAGTAGGGGATAGCAAGGGCACCCCAGGAACACCCAGGGCACCCCCAGGGACACGAAGGGGACAGCCAGGGCACCCCAGGGACACCCAGGGCACCCCCAGGGACACCTAGGGGACAGGCAGGGCACCCCCAGGGACACCCAGGGCACCCCCAGGGACACCTAGGGGACAGGCAGCGCACCCCCAGCGACCCCTAGGGGACAGCCAGGGCCCCCCCAGGGACACCCAGGGCACCCCCAGGGACACCTAGGGAACAGTCAGGGCATCCCCAGGGACACCCAGGGCACCCCCAGGGACACCTAGAGGACAGCCAGGGCACCCCCAGGGACACCTAGGGGACAGGCAGTGCACCCCCAGGGACACCTAGGGGACAGCCAGGGCCCCCCCAGGGACACCTAGGGGACAGCCAGGGCACTCCAGGGACAGCCAGGGCACCCCAGGGACACCGAGGGCACAGCCAGGGCACCCTAGGGACAGCCAGGGCACCCCCAGGGACACCTAGGGGACAGGCAGGGCACCCCCAGGGACACCTAGGGGACACCCAGGGCTCCCCCAGGGACACCTAGGGGACAGCCAGGGAACCCCAGGAACACCATGGGCACGCCCAGGGACACCTAGGGCACCCCCAGAGACACTGAGGGCCCAGCCAGGGCACCCTAGGGACAGCCAGGGCACCCCCAGGGACACGTAGGGTACAGCCAGGGCACCATAGGGACACCCAGGGCACCCCCAGGGACACCGAGGGGACAGCCAGGGCACCCTAGGGACAGCCATGGCACCCTAGGGACACCCAGGGCACCCCCAGAGACACCGAGGGCACAGCCAGGGCACCCTAGGGACAGCCAGGGCACCCCCAGGGACACCTAAGGGACAGGCAGGGCACCTCCAGGGACAGCCAGGGTACCCCCAGGGACACCTAGGGACAGTCAGGGCACCCCCAGGGACACCTAGGGGACAGCCAGGGCACCCCAGGGACACCTAGGGGACAGCCAGGGCAACCCAGGGACACCAGGGCCCTCCCAGGGACACCTAGGGGACAGCCAGGGAACCCCAGGGACACCCTGGGCACCCCCAGGGACACCTAGTGGACAGCCAGGGCACCCCCAGGGACACCTAGGGGACAGGCAGGGCACCCCAGGGACACCTAGGGGACAGCCAGGGCCCCCCCAGGGACACCTAGGGGACAGGCAGGGCACCTCCAGGGACACCGAGGGGACAGCCAGGGCACCCCCAGGGACACCTAGAGGACAGGCAGGACACCCCCAGGGCACCCCAGGGACACCCATTGCACCCCCAGGGACACCAAGGGGACAGCCAGAGCACCCCAAGGACAGCCAGGGCACCCCCAGGGACACCTAGGGGACAGCCAGGGCACCCCAGGGACACCAAGGGGACAGCCAGGGCACCCCCAGGGACACCTAGGGGACAGCCAGGGCACCCCAGGCACACCCAGGGCACCCCCTGGGACACCAAGGGGACAGGCAGGGCACCCCCAGGGACACCGAGGGGAAAGCCAGGGCACCCCCAGGGACACCTAGGGGAAGGCAGGACACCCCCAGGGACACCTAGGGGACAGCCAGGGCACCCCCAGGGACATTTAGAGGACAGCCAGGGCACTCCAGGGACACCCAGGGCACTCCCAGGGACACCTAGGGGACAGCCAGGGCACCCCCAGGGACACCCAGGGCACCCCCAGGGACACCTAGGCGACAGCCAGGGCACCCCCAGAGACCCCTAGGGGACAGCCAGGGCACTCCCAGGGACACTCGGGGCACCCACAGGGACACCTTGGGGACAGCCAGGGCACCCAAGGGACACCCAGGGCACCCCCAGGGACACCTAGGGGACAGGCAGGGCACCCCCAGGGACACACAGGGTACCCCCAACGACACCTAGGGGACAGGCAGGGCACCCCCAGGGACACCTAGGGGACAGGCAGGGCACCCCAGGGACACCGAGGGGACAGCCAGGGCACCCCCAGGGACACCTAGAGGACAGGCAGGGCACCCCCAGGGCACGCCAGGGACACCCAGGGCACCCCCAGGGACACAAAGGGAACAGCCAGAGCACCCCAGGGACACCCAGGGCCCCCCCAGGGACACCTAGGGGACAGCCAGGGCACCCCCAGAGACCCCTAGGGGACAGCCAGGGCACCCCGAGGGACACCAGGGCACCCCCAGGGACACATAGGGGACAGCCAGGGCACCCTAGGGACAGCCAGGGCACCCCCAGGGACACCGAGGGGACAGGCAGGGAACCCCAAGGGACACCTAGGGGACAGCCAGGGCACCCTAGGGACAGCCAGGGCATTCCCAGGGACACCTAGGGGAAAGGCAGGGCACCCACATGGACACCGAGGGGACAGCCAGAGCACCACAAGGAAAGCCAGGGCACCCCCAGGGGCACCCAGGGCACCCCCAGGGACACGTAGGGGATGGCCAGGGCACACCAGGGACACCCTGGGCACCCCAGGGACACCTAGGGGACCTCCAAGGCATCCCCAGGGACACCCTGGGCACCCCCAGGGACACCTAGGTGACAGCCTGGGCACCCCCAGGGACACCCAGGGCATCCCTCAGGGACACCGAGGGGACAGGCAGGGCACCCTAGGGACAGCCAGGGCACCCCCTGGGCCACCTAGGGAACAGCCAGGGCACCCCAGGGACACGTAGGGGAAAGCCAGGGCACCCCAGGGACACCCAGGGCACCCCCAGGGAAACCTAGGGGACAGCCAGGGCATCCCCAGGGACACCAAGGGCACACCCAGGGACACCTAGGGGACAGCCAGGGCACGCCAGGCACACCCAGGGCACACCCAGGGACACCGAGGGGACACGCAGGGTACCCCTAGGACACATAGGGGACACCCAGGGCACCCCGAGGGACACCAGGGCACTCCCAGGGACACCTAGGGGACAGCCAGGGCACCCCAAGGGACACCCAGGGCACCCCCAGGGACACCTAGGGGACAGGCAGGTCACCCCCAGGGACACCTAGGGGACAGCCAGGGCACCCCCAGGGACACTGACGGGACAGCCAGGGCACCCCCAGAGACACCCAGGGCTCCCCGAGGGACACCTAGGGGACAGGCAGGGCACCCCCAGAGACCCCTAGGGGACAGCCTGGGCACACCGAGGGACACCAGGGCACCCCCAGGGACACCTAGAGGACAGCCAGGGCACCCTAGGGACAGCCAGGGCACCCCCAGGGACACCTAGGGGAAAGGCATGGCACCCCCAGGGACACCTAGGGGACAGCCAGGTCCCCCCAAGGACACCTAGGGGAAAGGCAGGGCACCCCCATGGACACCGAGGGGACAGCCAGAGCACCACAAGGAAAGCCAGGGCACCCCCAGGGGCACCCAGGGCACCCCCAGGGACACGTAGGGGACAGCCAGGGCACACCAGGGACACCCTGGGCACCCCAGGGACACCTAGGGGACCTCCAAGGCATCCCCAGGGACACCCTGGGCACACCCAGGGACACCTAGGTGACAGCCTGGGCACCCCCAGGGACACCCAGGGCACCCCTCAGGGACACCGAGGGGACAGGCAGGGCACCCTAGGGACAGCCAGGGCACCCCCTGGGCCACCTAGGGAACAGCCAGGGCACCCCAGGGACACGTAGGGGAAAGCCAGGGCACCCCAGGGACACCCAGGGCACCCCCAGGGACACCTAGGGAACAGCCAGGGCATCCCCAGGGACACCCAGGGCACACCCAGGGACACCTAGGGGACAGCCAGGGCACCCCAGGCACACCCAGGGCACACCCAGGGACACCGAGGGGACACGCAGGGTACCCCCAGGACACATAGGGGACACCCAGGGCACCCCGAGGGACACCAGGGCACCCCCAGGGACACCTAGGGGACAGTCAGGGCATCCCGAGAGACAGGGAGGGCACGCCCAGGGACACCTAGAGGACAGCCAGGGCGCCCCCAGGGACATCCAGGGCACCCCCAGGGACACCTAGGGGACAGCCAGGGCATCCCCAAGGACACCCTGGGCACCCCCAGGGACACCTAGGGGACAGCCAGGGCACCCCAGGCACAACCTGGGCACCCCCAGGGACACCTAGGGGACAGCCAGGGCACCCCCAGGGACACGTAGGGGAGAGCCGGGGCACCCCCAGGGACACCTAGGGGACACCCAGGGCCCCCCCAGGGACACCTAGGGGACAGCCAGGGAACCCCAGGAACACCATGGGCACGCCCAGGGACACTGAGGGCCCAGCCAGGGCACCCTAGGGACAGCCATTGCACCCACAGGGACACCGAGGGGACAGCCAGGGCACCCTAGGGACAGCCATGGCACCCTAGGGACACCCAGGGCACCCCCAGAGACACCGAGGGCACAGCCAGGGCACCCTAGGGACAGCCAGGGCACCCCCAGGGACACCTAAGGGACAGGCAGGGCACCCCAGGGACACCTAGGGGACAGCCAGGGCACCCCAGGGACACCTAGGGGACAGGCATGGCACCCCCAGGGACAGCCAGGGCACCCCCAGGGACACGTAGGGGACAGCCAGGGCACCCCAGGAACACCCTGGGCACCCCCAGGGACACCGAGGAGATAGCCAGGGCACCCCAGGGACACCTAGGGGACCTCCAAGGCATCCCCAGGGACACCCTGGGCACCCCCAGGGACACCTAGGAGACAGCCTGGGCACCCCCAGGGACACCCAGGGCACCCCTCAGGGACACCTAGGGGACAGCCAGGGCACCCTAGGGACAGCCAGGGCACCCCCTGGGCCACCTAGGGAACATCCAGGGCACCCCAGGGACACGTAGGGGACAGCCAGGGCACCCCCAAGAACACCTAGGGGACACGCAGGGTACCCCCAGGGACAACGAGGGGACAGCCATGGCACCCCCAGGGACAGCCAGGGCACTCCAGGGACACCTAGGGCACAGCCAGGGCACCCTAGGGACAGCCAGGGCGCCCCCAGGGACACCTAGGGGACAGGCAGGGCACCCCCAGGGACACCTAGGGGACAGGCAGGGCACCCCCAGAGACCACTAGGGGACAGCCAGGGCACCCCCAGGGACACTCAGGGCACCCCCAGGGACACCTAGGGGACAGCCAGGGCACCCCCAGGGACACCAAGGGCACCCCCAAGGACACCTAGAGGACAGCCAGGGCACCCCAGGGACACCCAGGGCACCCCCAGGGACACCAAGGGGACAGCCAGGGCACCCCGAGGGACACCAGGGCACCCCCAGGGACACCTAGGGGACAGCCAGGGCACCCTAGGGACAGCCATGGCACCCCCAGGGACACCAAGGGCACACACAGGGCACCCTAGGGACACCAAGGGGACAGCCAGGGCACCCTCAGGGACACCAAGGGGACATCCAGAGCACCCCAGGGACAGCCAGGGCACCCCCATGGATACCTACGGGACAGCCAGGGAACCCTAGGGACACCTAAGGGACACCCTGGGCACCCCCAGGGACACCAAGGGGACCCCCAGGGACACGTAGGGGACAGCCAGGGCACCCCAGGGACACCCTGGGCGCCCCCAGGGACACTTAGGGGACAGCCAGGGCACCCCGAGGGACACCAGGGCACCCCCAGGGACACCTAGGGGACAGCAAGGGCACCCCCAGGGACACCCTGGGCACCCCCAGGGACACGTAGGGGACAGCCAGGGCACCCCAGGGACACCCTGGGCGCCCCCAGGTACACTTAGGGGACAGCCAGGGCACCCCGAGGGACACCAGGGCACCCCCAGGGACACCTAGGGGAAAGCCAGGGCACCCTAGGGACAGCCAGGGCACCCCCACGGACACTAACGGGACAGCCAGGGCACCCCAGGGACACCTATGGCACAGCCAGGGCACCCTAGGGACGGCCAGGGCACCCTCAGGGACACCGAGGGCACAGCCAGGGCCCCCCCAGGCACACCCAGGGCACCCCCAGGGACACCTAGGGGACAGCCAGGGCACCCTGGGGACAGCCAGGGCACCCCCAGTGACACCTAGGGGACAGGCATGGCACCCCCAGGAACACGTAGGGGACAGGCAGTGCACCCCCAGGGACACCTAGGGGACAGCCAGGGCACCCCCAGGGACACCCAGGGCACCCCCAGGGACACCGAGGGGACAGCCAGGGCACCCCAGGGACACCTAGGGGACCTCCAAGGCATCCCCAGGGACACCCAGGGCACCCCCAGGGACACCTAGGGGACAGCCTGGGCACCCCCAGGGACACCCAGGGCACCCCTCAGGGACACCTAGGGGACAGCCAGGGCACCCTAGGGACAGCCAGGGCACCCCCAGGGACACCAAGGGCACAGACAGGGCACTCTAGGGACACCAAGGGGACAGCCAGGGCACCCCCAGGGACACCTAGGGGACAGGCAGGGCACCCCCAGAGACCACTAGGGGACAGCCAGGGCCCCCCCAGAGACACCCAGGGCACCCCCAGGGACACCTATAGGACAGCCAGGGCACCCTAGGCACACTCAGGGCACCCCCAGGGACACCTAGGGGACAGCCAGGGCACCCTAGGGACAGCCAGGGCACCCCCAGGGACACCAAGGGCACAGACAGGGCACCCTAGGGACACCAAGGGGACAGCCAGGGCACCCTCAGGGACACCAATGGGACATCCAGAGCACCCCAGGGACAGCCAGGGCACCCCCAGGGACACCTACGGGACAGCAAGGGAACTCTAGGGACACCTAAGGGACACACTGGGCACCCCCAGGGACACCAAGGAGACCCACAGGGACACCTAGGGGACAGCCAGGGCACCCCCAGGGACACCCTGGGCACCCCCAGGGACACGTAGGGGACAGCCACGGCACCCCAGGGACACCCTAGGCGCCCCCAGGGACACTTAGGGGACAGCCAGGGCACCCCGAGGGACACCAGGGCACCCCCAGCGACACCTAGGGGACAGCAAGGGCACCCCCAGGGACACCCTGGGCACCCCCAGGGACACGTAGGGGACAGCCAGGGCACCCCAGGGACACCCTGGGCGCCCCCAGGGACACTTAGGGGACAGCCAGGGCACCCCGAGGGACACCATGGCACCCCCAGGGACACCTAGGGGAAAGCCAGGGCACCCTAGGGACAGCCAGGGCACCCCCAGGGACACTAACGGGACAGCCAGGGCACCCCAGGGACACCTAGGGCACAGCCAGGGCACCCTAGAGACGGCCAGGGCACCCTCAGGGACACCGAGGGGGACAGCCAAGGCAACCCCAGGGACACCCACGGAACCCCCAGGGACACCTAGGGGGACAGGCAGGGCACCCCAGGGACACCCAGGGCACCCCCAGGGACACCTAGGGGACAGCCAGGGCGCCCTAGGGACAGCCAGGAACCCCCAGGGACACCGAGGGGACAGGCAGGGAACCCCCAGAGACACTGAGGGCACAGCCAGGGGCCACCCTAGGGACAGCCAGGGCACCCCCAGGGACACCTAGGGGACAGCCAGGGTACCCCCAAGGACACCTAGGGGAAAGGCAGGGTACCCCCCAGGGACACCGAGGGGGACAACCAGGGCCACCCCAGGGACAGCCAGGGCACCCCCAGGGACAGCTAGGGGGACAGCCAGGGCATCCCCAGGGACACCAAGGGGACAGCCAGAGCACCCCAGGGACAGCCAGGGCACCCCCAGGGACACCCAGGGCACCCCCAGGGGACACCTACGGGAAAGCAAGGGCACCCCCAGGGACACCCTGGGCACCCCCAGGGACACGTAGGGGACAGCCAGGGCACCCCAGGGACACCCTGGCACCCCCAGGGACACCGAGGGGACAGCCAGGGCACACCAGGGACACCTAGGGGACAGCCTGGGCACCCCCAGGGACACCCAGGGCACCCCTCAGGGACACTGACGGGACAGCCAGGGCACCCCCAGAGACCCCTAGGGGACAGCCAGGGCACTCCCAGGGACACTCAGGGCACCCACAGGGACACCTAGGGGGACAGCCAGGGCACCCAAGGGACACCCAGGGGACCCCCAGGGACACCTAGGGGACAGGCAGGGCACCCCCAGGGACACCCAGGGCACCCCCAACGACACCTAGGGGACAGGCAGGGCACCCCCAGGGGACACTTAGGGGACAGGCAGGGCACCCCAGGGACACCGAGGGGACAGCCAGGGCACCCCCAGGACACCTAGGGGACAGGCAGGGCACCCCCAGGGCACCCAGGGACACCCAGACCACCCCCAGGGACACCAAGGGAACAGCCAGAGCACCCCAGGGACACCCAGGGCCCCCCCCAGGGACACCTAGGGAAACAGCCAGGGCACCCCCAGAGACACCCAGGGCTCCCCGAGGGACACCTAGGGGACAGGCAGGGCACCCCCAGAGACCCCTAGGGGACAGCCAGGGCACCCGAGGGACACCAGGGCACCCCCAGGGACACCTAGGGGACAGCCAGGGCACCCTAGGGACAGCCAGGGCACCCCCAGGGACACCGAGGGGACAGGCAGGGAACCCCAAGGGACACCTAGGGGACAGCCAGGGCACCCTAGGGACAGCCAGGGCACCCCCAGGGACACCTAGGGGAAAGGCATGGCACCCCCAGGGACACCTAGGGGACAGCCAGGGCCCCCCCAAGGACACCTAGGGGAAAGGCAGGGCACCCACATGGACACCGAGGGGACAGCCAGAGCACCACAAGGACAGCCTGGTCACCCCCAGGGACACCTAAGGGACAGCCAGGGCACCCCAGGGACACCAAGGGGACACCCAGGGCACCCCCAGGGACACCTAGGGGACAGCCAGGGCACCCCCAGGGACATTTAGGGGACAGCCAGGGCACTCCAGGGACACCCAGGGCACCCCCAGGGACACCTAGGGGACAGGCCGGGCACCCCCAGGGACACCTAGGGGACAGACAGGGCACCCCCAGGGACACTGACGGGACAGCCAGGGCACCCCCAGAGACCCCTAGGGGACAGCCAGGGCACTACCAAGGACACTCTGGGCACCCACAGGGACACCTTGAAGACAGCCAGGGCACCTCAGGGACATCCAGGGCACCCCCAGGGACACCTAGGGGACAGCCAGGGCACCCTAGGGACCGCCAGGGCACCCCAGGGACACCCAGGGCGCCCCCAGGGACACCTAGGGGACAGCCAGGGCACCCCCAGGGACACCAAGGGCACAGAAAGGGCACCCTAGGGACACCAAGGGGACAGCCAGGGCACCCTCAGGGACACCAATGGGACATCCAGAGCACCCCAGGGACAGCCAGGGCACCCCCAGGGACACCTACGGGACAGCAAGGGAACTCTAGGGACACCTAAGGGACACACTGGGCACCCCCAGGGACACCAAGGAGACCCACAGGGACACCTAGGGGACAGCCAGGGCACCCCCAGGGACACCCTGGGCACCCCCAGGGACACGTAGGGGACAGCCACGGCACCCCAGGGACACCCTAGGCGCCCCCAGGGACACTTAGGGGACAGCCAGGGCACCCCGAGGGACACCAGGGCACCCCCAGGGACACCTAGGGGACAGAAAGGGCACCCCCAGGGACACCCTGGGCACCCCCAGGGACACGTAGGGGACAGCCAGGGCACCCCAGGGACACCCTGGGCGCCCCCAGGGACACTTAGGGGACAGCCAGGGCACCCCGAGGGACACCATGGCACCCCCAGGGACACCTAGGGGAAAGCCAGGGCACCCTAGGGACAGCCAGGGCACCCCCAGGGACACTAACGGGACAGCCAGGGCACCCCAGGGACACCTAGGGCACAGCCAGGGCACCCTAGAGACGGCCAGGGCACCCTCAGGGACACCGAGGGGACAGCCAAGTCAACCCCAGGGACACACACGGAACCCCCAGGGACACCTAGGGGACAGGCAGGGCACCCCAGGGACACCCAGGGCACCCCCAGGGACACCTAGGGGACAGCCAGGGCGCCCTAGGGACAGCCAGGGAACCCCCAGGGACACCGAGGGGACAGGCAGGGAACCCCCAGAGACACTGAGGGCACAGCCAGGGCACCCTAGGGACAGCCAGGGCACCCCCAGGGACACCTAGGGGACAGCCAGGGTACCCCCAAGGACACCTAGGGGAAAGGCAGGGTACCCCCAGGGACACCGAGGGGGACAACCAGGGCACCCCCAGGGACACCCAGGGCACCCCCAGGGACAGCTAGGGGACAGCCAGGGCACCCCCAGGGACACCAAGGGGACAGCCAGAGCACCCCAGGGACAGCCAGGGCACCCCCAGGGACAGCTAGGGGACAGCCAGGGCATCCCCAGGGACACCAAGGGGACAGCCAGAGCACCCCACGGACAGCCAGGGCACCCCCAGGGACACCCAGGGCACCCCCAGGGACACCTACGGGAAAGCAAGGGCACCCCCAGGGACACCCTGGGCACCCCCAGGGACACGTAGGGGACAGCCAGGGCACCCCAGGGACACCCTGGCACCCCCAGGGACACCGAGGGGACAGCCAGGGCACACCAGGGACACCTAGGGGACAGCCTGGGCACCCCCAGGGACACCCAGGGCACCCCTCAGGGACACTGACGGGACAGCCAGGGCACCCCCAGAGACCCCTAGGGGACAGCCAGGGCACTCCCAGGGACACTCAGGGCACCCACAGGGACACCTTGGGGACAGCCAGGGCACCCAAGGGACACCCAGGGGACCCCCAGGGACACCTAGGGGACAGGCAGGGCACCCCCAGGGACACCCAGGGCACCCCCAACGACACCTAGGGGACAGGAAGGGCACCCCCAGGGACACTTAGGGGACAGGCAGGGCACCCCAGGGACACCGAGGGGACAGCCAGGGCACCCCCAGGGACACCTAGGAGACAGGCAGGGCACCCCCCAGGGCACCCCAGGGACACCCAGACCACCCCCAGGGACACCAAGGGAACAGCCAGAGCACCCCAGGGACACCCAGGGCCCCCCCAGGGACACCTAGGGAACAGCCAGGGCACCCCCAGAGACACCCAGGGCTCCCCGAGGGACACCTAGGGACAGGCAGGGCACCCCCAGAGACCCCTAGGGGACAGCCAGGGCACCCCGAGGGACACCAGGGCACCCCCAGGGACACCTAGGGGACAGCGAGGGCACCCTAGGGACAGCCAGGGCACCCCCAGGGACACCGAGGGGACAGGCAGGGAACCCCAAGGGACACCTAGGGGACAGCCAGGGCACCCTAGGGACAGCCAGGGCACCCCCAGGGGACACCTAGGGGAAAGGCATGGCACCCCCAGGGACACCTAGGTGGACAGCCAGGGCCCCCCCCAAAGGACACCTAGGGGAAAGGCAGGGCACCCACATGGACACCGAGGGGACAGCCCAGAGCACCACAAGGACAGCCTGGTCACCCCCAGGGACACCTAAGGGACAGCCAGGGCACCCCAGGGACACCAAGGGGACACCCAGGGCACCCCCAGGGACACCTAGGGGACAGCCAGGGCACCCCCAGGGACATTTAGGGGACAGCCAGGGCACTCCAGGGACACCCAGGGCACCCCCAGGGACACCTAGGGGACAGGCCGGGCACCCCCAGGGACACCTAGGGGACAGACAGGGCACCCCCAGGGACACTGACGGGACAGCCAGGGCACCCCCAGAGACCCCTAGGGGACAGCCAGGGCACTACCAAGGACACTCTGGGCACCCACAGGGACACCTTGAAGACAGCCAGGGCACCTCAGGGACATCCAGGGCACCCCCAGGGACACCTAGGGGACAGCCAGGGCACCCTAGGGACCGCCAGGGCACCCCAGGGACACCCAGGGCGCCCCCAGGGACACCTAGGGGACAGGCAGGGCACCCCCAGGGACACCTAGGGGACAGCCAGAGCACCCCAAGGACAGCCTGGTCACCCCCAGGGACACCTAGGGGACAGCCAGGGCACCCATGGGACACCAAGGGGACACCAGGGCACCCCCAGGGACACCTAGGGGACAGCCAGGGCACCCCGAGGGACAGGGAGGGCACCCCCAGGGACACCTACGGGACAGCAAGGGCACCCCCAGGGACACCCTGGGCA